>NW_020450715.1:553568-714736 GCF_003343035.1 Apteryx rowi
CCAGGGAGGGGAGGGGGGAAGTAAATCTGTAGTTTTTTTTTTTTTAAGTTCCAATAAGGGGATGATGTCCTTTTAGGAGGACATTATCATGGCTCTTTCCAACAACTTGGAAAAAACAAATAATTGTTATAAATCTTGTTTTAGAAACTCTCGTTAGTGTGTTTCCTGAAAAAAATATGGTAACTAGTTTTAGGTATTCTACTGTACCCCAGTAGTCATCTTAGATGAATTTAAAAAGAGATTTTTGTAACATTACAGGAGTTTGAAGATGATTATGTTGAATTTAAAGCCAAAATCCTGGATTTTGACAGACATCTTGCATCAGTTCTTTGTGTAGGATTTCATGACTGTTCAGGTTTAGAATCTGTATTTAGAGTCAGTATCCATATTCATGAAACTTTGTCATTCAATATTAAAAAATCCAGGTTTATGCATTGTCTAAATTAAATTATACTTTATATACAGGTAAACTATTTGTGGATTGCATATTTCAGAATACAGACTAACAGAAAATATTTTGGTAGTATATGAAATGTGCGTATAAATTTTTAAGAATTATTACAGGATATACATGCCAATATGTCATCAATTGAAGTTGGAAACTACAAGGACGTTCTGGTTCTTTTGAAATAAATATAATTTTGTGATGTACTTCATTTATAGGATCAATTTAAGATCTTAACTTAATTAAAATAGGAATAGAATTTATGAATACTGGTCCTTTCCATATGTTGACCTATAGCTAAGGCCAGATCTAAGAAATAATTCAAGTGAAAAGAAAGATTCCCAGTCCACTAATGTTTTGTATTGAGACTTGACACCACAGAGTACAAAGAATCTCATGTATGGCAGGTGCATCTAGGCTGCTCCATCTAGTGCTGCTTATAGCTATCCTGTGTAGTTGGAGCATGTTTCTGCAGTAGTATGTATTATTTTTAAGCAGGAATAATTAAAATGTAGGATGGGTAACAACTGATTAGAAACGTTCTTGAGAAGATTGATTTAGGAGTTGTCATATGCTGAACATGAGTCAACAATGTCCTGTTATTAAGAAAGAGGCAAATATGCAAACAGATATTTAAACAGACAAGTGGCCTGAAAGACCCGAGAAGAAATCTGTCATTTTAATCACCATTGATAGGGCCTCCAGTGGAGTGTTATGCCCACGTATGAGCATTACACTTCAAGAAAGATGATCTGTTGGTCGCTACTGAGGATAAGAAGACTGCAAGCAGACATAAATTTTCAAATATGTTAAAGATTGCTATATGGAGGAAGGAAATAGTCTGTTCTCTATGACCAGAACGTAATGAGCTTAAATTACAGTGCAGAAGGTTCAAGTTTGATAACTGGCAAAACTCTCTCATGGCAAGTGTAACGAAGCACTAGAATAGATTCCTAAGGGAGGTGACAGACTCTTTGCTATAGAAAATCTTTCAGAGAGGGCTAGAAAAACTTCCTTTGGAAATGGCATAGGTATAGCAGATCTTGTCTTGGGACAGGAACACAGACTAGTTACTCTTGAAGTCCCTTCTAGCCATACCTTTCTATGACACTGTATACAACACACTCAAATTGTGTCATAGTATTACACTTAACCTATGGTATGCATAGAATAATAATAATTAATAATTAAATAATCTTGAATAAATGAATTTTCCTTAGGTTCTCACTTTGGGCATTGTTAGCAGTTAAATAAGCATCTTGCTTATTAACTCTGGCATTTATTGTCTGTTTCTTTCCAAACTTATTTCTCACTGAATTTGGATAATACAAATAGTATTAAATCTACTCTTTGAGAAGGCATATAATTTCTCATGACATTTAAGTACCTTAAGCATAGCAGGAACAACAGAAAACTGAATTTCGTATTCTCAGAAAAGTCACTTCTGCTTGCTTGTTTGGCAATTTTTTACAGCAGCAGGTTTTGTTTTCCAAAACTATTAACTTAAAATTGACACTGACTGAATTTGTGTGGGATACTGGATGAACAGATGAGGGGCTCTTGAGGAAGAGTATAAGAGGGAGAAAACACTCAGGTGAGAACCATGGAATGTCAGATCTTAGAAAACATCTAGAAGGCAGATTGTATACCTATACTTGATCTGAAAAACACAGTTCCATACTTTCTAGGATCTAAATTAAACTGTCATTCTTCAGCATTCCAGAGTTTGTATACATAGCATAATTTAAGAGCATGTTTGGAAATATATGTGGTCTGTTTCTCAGCACATGGCATATACTGACAGTATTGCTTGGTACAGTTCCAATCCTTGTAGTTCAAAAGCATTTGGGATGAGATTTCAAATTGAAAGAAGAGCATTATGGAAAAAGAAATCAAATGCTTTTGTTTTTCTTTTTTTCCCTGTGAGCTTTTAACTGTTTTGGGATCTTAAAAAAAAACTATAATCATGGAGATATTTAGCCCAAATTATACTATATTATTGCAAATGTTTTATGAAGAACTGGATAATTGCAAATATTTATATGCTGAACATATTAACCCGGTATGTTATAGTGCAAAAATAAAAGCTTTCTTTTTTCTTTAATTCAAAGTGGCTTCATTTCTTTTCTATTAATAAACAGGTGAAATTAAAGGCAATAAAATAATTAACAAAATATGCCAATTACTTCAGGAAACCTTAAATGGTCTGAAGAGTTGAAGGGATGAATACAGACGTTTTGGTCTTCTCAGATCTGTCTCACCCGTAAGTGTTCATAGCTACTGATTTAGTGGAAAGTTAACAGACTTTAAATAAGGCATCGCTAATCATTGATGAACAAGTATGACCTGCATAATATAGTCTGTCTTTCATCCATGTGAATTTATACATGTGTTGTGCATGTATACAGTTTTTCAAATATTCTGATACATTCTAGAAACTTCCTGTTTCTGCATTGACGTGTACTCTGTAGTACTCTTAGAATTGTTTTTTATATCTGTAAGAGATGTCCTTGATAATTGTGTGGATGAGTCCATCACTAGAAAAACAAAACCAACAATTTTTCCATTTCAGGACAACTTTAACATAACCTGTGTAAACAGTACTGTTTGTTCTATAGTAATAACATTCTGAAAGATACTTTCATGGGACCTAAATATTCAAGCTATTTGAAAATTGTGCGCTGTATCTAGCTCCTTTCCCCATCCTTCACTAAACGTATGCTTTTAGGTGGCAGCACAAAGGATGGCATGTTCCTGTAGGAGAATTAGACCCACCTGAGTTAAAAATTATTGAGTAATAACCATTTCAACCATTGACCAGTGATGTAACCACTAAGATATAATGGGATCATGTCCTCTTCTTTTCCCAGAATCCTAATTGTTCTGTGTTCTCACTTTTTGTTTTATGCATTTTCTTCTCTCTCTCTCGTTTGATTTGATGAGGCTTTGGGTAGGTTAAAATGGTCAGCATCTATAGAGCTTTCTCTAAAAATAATATGGGAGCTAAAACTTTTCATGTTAAATTGTGGGTTGCTGTTAATAAATGAAGAAGAGTGATTAGGTGTGTTTTTTTCCTTGCAGAGTCTTAGAAATTCCTGAATCTGCTTTTATTTATCAGAAATATGTAGAGATGTTGAAATTCCTTGACCTGTATGAAGATCAGGCCTATTGTGAATGAAAAGTTCAGGTGGATGAAATCTGTCAGTTTAATTTAAACCAACCTCTAATTAAACGTAATCCCAAAAATGGCCTGCTGAGTGTGAATTTTGATCCTAAGACATATGTATAATTATAATGAAATCTGTGTCTGATGTTTCCCCTTGACTTCATATTCTTAAAATGACAGTAAAATTCTGGGATATGAGTAAATGTCATCTGTGATTCCAGGAAAATTATGAAAATCATCTTTTTCTTGTTGTAATATTTGTGATTACTTGTTTAGTTATCTTCATTTTTCAGTTGGGAAATCTAGTTGCCCTGTGCCTGCAAGGGAGAGAGTTCTTACTTTAAGCAGTAATAAAGAAATCCCTTATAATATTAATTGTTTTTACCAGAGACACATGGAGGCTAATAATAATGACAGTTAGTACTTGTCTGCAACATACAGTACTTTTTAGTTGCGAAATTTTAAAGACCCTACTTCCCTGACCTTAAATTACTGTATGTTAATTAAAAGATGTCTACTTGATATTTTCTTATACTCCACTCATCACGATGCTATTCTAATGCCTCAGTATCTGAGATTACATGCAAAATTAAAAAGCTCTTGTGTTGAGCCTTCTGAAACTGTTTCTTTTTTTCTTCTAGCTAGTGACTCTATTGAGAGAGGTGAAATATTTCCTGATGTTGAACCAAGCCAGTATTCTAGATTCTGCTTTAGCAATGTATGAGAAAAGGAACAGTTTTGCAAAGGTTTGTGCTTACAGGATGTATAAGCTGTGTACTTTTATTGTTTTTCCCCTCCCTCTTGCAAATTGCATGCATGTGTGTGAACACATGCACAGCCCTGTCCTGCTGTTCAGCTTGTTCAAAGGAAATATCACATCCTTGTCTAACAGAATCCCAACCTGCAGCTTACACTTCAGCTTGCAATACTGGCCAAAGCTGAGTGTTAGATACTTGGAGGCACTCCCAGTCTGGATCTTTCAGACTCTGGCTTCAGTCAGTTGTCTTCCTGTTGCCTTCCTACCTTCTTCCCAACAGCCTGTTCTATTTTGACACAATTAGGGCCCCCATGTTTCCCTTTCATAGGATGTGTGGAAGGAACCCCCTCAAATAGCTTTTCTGTCCATCAGAGTGCATAATATCACATGTGTGACTTCAGAGGGGTTTCATCCTGTGAATGTCTTTCCTGTGAACAGAATATTGGAAACCTTGAACTTGTTCAGATGTACCTCAAACTAATGCAGGCTCTTCTGCAGGTAGAATATCCTCTGACAGAAAAAGAGCTGAAAGCTACTGATGACCAGCTGAAAAAAGCAGAAGAAATGCATGTGGCAGATGGCAACCTGCTGGGACTGTATCAAACAAGTGAAAACGTCAGCGTGCGATTTAGAGCAAAGAGTTCAGCAATCAAACGATAATGTTAGAACAGTCCATCAGATTATGAATGGTTGGATAGAACATGCCCTCTTTTTCAGGAAAGATGAAAAAAGAAGCTTTATTAAACCTGTATGACAAAGAAGAAAGAATTGCTAAAAGATAAAAAATACTACAGAAAGATAGTTACCAGATCCAACATCTTGTAGAGGTAATAGATGTGTTATTTAAATGACCATCTGATTTTATTTTGTAAAGTGTATTTCTGGCAATGACTGTTATTCATAACCACACTTTGTCGATCGCTATCATGTGAGAAAAGTCTTTTAGTTATGGCTGAATGAGCTGTATTTTGATGTGGTGATATGGGTGTTAAATATTTGACTATTAATACTCAGATTCACTTGTGTGTTTTTGCTAATTACTTGTGTCATTATACAAACCACGTAAAAGTTCTTTAAGACTGACATATGTGAAGACAAATAGGGAGAAGACAGAACAGTCTTTGCAACGTTTGAAAAGCACTTTAGTGCTTTTTTAAGTTGGTAGATTGGGAATGACTGACTAGTGCAGTCATGATAGTTCTGCTGTCTCATTTTTCTTACCCTGATCTATGTTGTTTCTGTGACCTCTATAGGTAAAATCATTTCTGCAGCTGGAGAAATCACCCATAAATTCCTTCTTGCACTGGATATGTTGTGAAATACTTTTGATTTGAAATCTGAATATTGCTTGTTTATTTGCTTAATTAAAAATACACTTCAGATACCCTTTGATTTAGTATTTGTAAGTAAACAGAAAAATTAAGTTAATATCCTTAAATATAAGCTGCTGTGTTATGTGACTACCGGTGATAGTGATACAGTGCTTCTGAATCAAAGGCCTTAATATGAACAAGACAGAAACATAGAAGCAGGGATTTTTTTGTCTCTTTGACCCATTTTTGCTAATTTTTCTTGAAGAGACCTGCTTGTCTATTTCTAGTGCAAGATGCACGTAAATTTTTCTGTCCGTTATCAACATTAAACTTAGTGTTTGTATCTGAAGAGTATCTTATAGTTCATATTCGGGTCTAACTTTATTTGTATTATTGCCTTTATTTATACTGTTGATACTTATTTAAGAACAAGATTAAAATAAGGTCCCATACTGGAATGCAGAACAAACATACAGAGGTATTCTTTCAAAATGTGGCTATTCCATCGATGTTGCTGCATTCTATTACATTTTCCACTAACCTGTAGTCTTATCAGTGCAGGAGATATCTCCACCCTTGCAAGGAGCTTTGTTAGTGTAAATATGATTCCAAGGAGGTTCAGGAGTCTTCTACGCTGATCAAAGTGCCTTCCAGCAGCACATTTGATACAAGAAGTATTAGTGTTATTTTGTGCTATATATCAACTGTATAAGGAGGCATACGGAATGAAGACATACAATAACACAACCATAAATTAACGTCCTTTTTGGTATGTTTGTTTGTTTATTCATGGAAATTTAAAGCTCTTCAAGGCAGATTCCTCATCAGCCTCTTGGAAGATTTATACAGAGTACATTGATGACATTGTAGTTGATGGTTTATATAACACCATAATGCATTCTTTAGACTTCTTTTGGGAGAACACACAGGAAAGCTTGAAGCCATCTCCACTTTTCCAAGCACAAAAAATCCTTAGTGCCATAGGAATTGAATTTAAACCTTGCTAGATAAAGAGGCTAGTGATGGCTTTTATGATCCTAGTGATGGCTTTTATGATCTAGTAGCTTAACTTCTGGGTGATATTTTCAAAATGTCTGCCCAGGTGAAAAGGGTAGCAACACACCTGGAAGCAGAACATTAACAGGTATAGTATTCACTGAACTGGTGGTTAGAGTTAGTCCATGAAATGTTCAGCTTTGAATAACTTGCAAAGGATATGTATTCAGTTTTCTTTTGTATGTTTTTGTAACAAATGTAAACCTGAAATAGGAATAGCTGAGTGAATTGTGCTTTTGTATTAATAGATTTATTAGAATAAGGGTGGAATTCCAGTCTTTCATTTGCATGTCAGTATGTTTAATCAATTGGTATTGTTGTCTTTCAATTACTGAAATAAGTATTTCTTTTAATGCCTAGAATGATATGGACAACATGTTAGATCTGTCTGAAATCAGGCAGGAGATCATGGAGAGAGTGGCAGATGTTACCATCAAAGCCCTGGAGTGCAGAAATTCTCTTTATACCTACGTTTATCTCTGGCTAGATGACCAGTCGGAGTTTATGAAGCAGTTTCTTCTTTGTGGTCATGGTTTTCACATGTGAAGAGATGTCTCATGTTGATAAAGTTTATGAACAGCCTGCCACTACTGAACTGTTTAAAGAGCAAGCAAGAAAGCAACTAGTCTTAATTACTCTTCCCATTTTTTCTCACTAAACAACCAGAGTTTATACATATATTTCTCTTTTCTGCCATAGATTGACATCTATGAAAATATCTGTGTTCAGATGAGCAAGTCTGAAGGCTTTAGAATTTTTGAGAGCTGATTTAAGGTGGATATGAAGCCTTTCAAAATGAGTTTGCTAAGCATTATTAAGAAATGGAGCTGGATGTTTAAGGAATATCTTTTGAGATTTGTCGTTGTTAAGTAAAAGGAGTGTGTGGGGTGTGGGGGGGTTGTATCTATGTGCACTGTAGACATAATTATAAGTTTAGGATCTTTTTCTATGTAATACTAGAATGAACTAAGTTTGCATATCCATTCATGTCAAGCTCATTTAACTAGAAGTAAAGCAGAGCAGAGTTTGGGCCAGCAGTGGTAGTTTTTCAGCATAGCATTTCAAATCTATCATATTGAAACATTGCTAGACATAGTTGTATTTAAGGATAGTCTTCTTATAATGTTTTTTAAAACAGTGTAAATTACTGGGTGTTTTGTTTTGTTTTTACTCTCCCAGCTATTGCTCTTGCGTATTCTACTGGGTTAATTCTCAGTAGTAGGTACCTGTCATCTCTGAACTGCTGTCTTAGAATAATCTACTTCTACAACATAAGCACTACTGGTAGAACCAGTAGGGCTTACTACACATTTATTCACTATAATAGGAGCGTTTGCTGTGTTTCTAATCCTATCTTTCTCTCTTTGATAGTCTGACTGACTTAGAAGAATTTATAAAATTGACAGATGCTGGACTTCAAAGAGAGGTGAACTAGGGAGATTCTTGTGGGCTGATGGAAATAACAGGTCATCTCTTGGCTGTGAGAGACAGACAACTATTGCTGAATTTTTGAACCTTTAAAAGAGATACTTATGCTGTTGGAAGGCTATGGACAGAAGATTCCAGACCAAGTTTATGTCCATTTAGAGGTAATCCAACAAAAGTAATATTTCATGTCTACATGTGTGCATATGGTCCTAAAATAGCAGTACTTGACCTCAGTGATGTAAAACAATTCAATTTTCTCTCCTTCTTAACTGCCAGACATAAAGCAGGTAGCTTTTATTGTTTTTTTAAAACACTTGTTTTATGTGAATGATGGAAAGTCAGTTCAAAGAGAGATCTGCTACATTTTGTTCTGATGAGGTCCATAGTATTTTTTGCCTTTTTCTACTGATCAAATTATGCTTACATTCATAAGCCTTTTCCTAGACACTGACCCATATAGAAACTCCAGTGAATATATTTTTTATGTTACTTCCAGTTCCTTAACAGAGTTAGCAATAGTTTGGGACTCTGTTCAAATATGGATACAAAAGTTGGGATTTAATGCCTGTTAAATGATACCGTCTTTCAGACATCCTCAGCCACTTGTTTCTGTATATGTATTGCCCTATAGCTGTTCCAGTATAATTATTTTGAGTCATAGGTGAACCTGGGGGAATTATCTGTATTAAAAGTAACTTTGTTGTGTTAAGAATAGGTAGAAAGGCACTACAGCTGAAGTGGTTCCCTCTAACACTAAAATAAATGCTTATTAAACTATGGCATTACAATCAGCACCTGCATATGAGAGACCTTTATTTGGATTGTTTTGGGAGATGCACTACATTGTAAATAATACTACCCTGTTATTTAGAATGGGACAGAAATTCAGCTAATGTTTTTCATCAGATAATCTAATTAGTCAAAATGGAAACTTCTCACCAGATTCAGTGAAATCGTGACAAGATTCTCTGGTTCAGAGTGAAATTTCTGTTTCTACCTCTGTCTGATCCAAACCAGATCAAGGAGTTGGCTAGAAAAATAAATGTAACATTTTATCTTAAACTAGTATTCTAGTTTCTCTGAAGTGACTTGGATTCAGGTTTTCCTTTTCTCATGCAGCTTTTCAACCAGACAAAGAAAAAACCTTTCAAAGTATTTTTTTCATTCTGATGAAATGGGTTTTTGAATGGTTTCCTGAATGTTTTTTTCTTGAGGCCTTAAAGAGATTTGTAGAATGAGAAAGCTATTTCCAGCTCAGCTTTGTGTATTTGAAACTGTGTTAAGTGTTGAGGCAGTGGGAGGGGAGCTCTCTAGTTTACTGTGTGGAAGATTCCCAACACATTTTAAAATCAATTTTTATGTGATTAGACATCAAATAACTAAGTTCATTAAGTTATTTCAACTAGTTTGTTTACCAGCTAGCAATAAAATTACTTATTTTGCACTTGACAAAAATTCTAGCAAAAGCTACCTGGTACAGTATTGTTTGTAATTAAATAAACCCTCCAATATAATTTCTTATTGATGGACAAGTTTGGCGTTATCCCCATTGTTTGTATATAAAGTTCACCTGTATATTTCTGCCATGTGTGATATTTTTCCTCCAAGATAATTTTACTCTGTTCAATAGAAATTGTCTGAAAAATGAAATGCCATTAAAAAGATAGCTGTGTCTGTAAAGCACAAAATAACTCCTTTCAGACTTCTGAGGCTGCAGTTATCAGAAGAAAATGTGCTTCATTTGATGTACATTGAACTCTGAAATCATTCTTTTCTATTTCTCTCTTTTTTTTTTAATGAGAACATGATCAGTGACAGATCTTATTACCTGTGTTTTATCAGGGGAAGCAAATAGAATTCAGAGAAAGATTTGATATGAAAGCTCTTTTTCAGTTTGATGCAGAAAATCCATATGCTCGTCTTGAAAAGGTAATAGGAAATCTCAGTAAAACATATTTGCTTGTAATCTTTCAGTACCAAATCTAATGATATTGTGATATACACATTGAAATATTTACTTTTTTGTCAAAAAGATAGAATTTTAGCAGTTAAATATCAAAAGTTTTGTCTTCCATATCTTAAAGTCACCACCAAATCCCAGTTTCTCTTGTTTCTCTTCCAGTGTTGCATACTATCATTGATAAAATAAAGCACTGCAGAATATTTGCATATCCTCTATATTCATGTTCTTTGAAAAAGTCGGCATAATATACTGTGAATACATCAGAGTGGAAGATTTAGTGGATCTTTCTGAAACATCATGGAGGGGTTTTGCTAGCGTTTATACAACTTTATAATAATGAGAAAAGTGATTTAAGAAGCCAAAAGAGTTATTTATTACAAGAGTAAATTAACTGTTTTCTGTGCAGTTATTTGTCTTTATGGTTCAAACATAGAGAGCATGGCAGGCCTTTTGGGTGTTTCAGAGACGTTGCAAATGCAGCATGTTAACCTGTTTGCAATAATTCCTCTAAATTTTTGGTACATTGAATCAGATGTGTAGATTTCACTGCCAGGTTTTGTTAAGTTCAGAATACTTTATATCTGTACTTTATTTAGTGCTCTTTTCCTCTTCAAAGCAAATCAAGAGACTGAGATGCTGGAAAAAGAAATGTTACCAATGCAGGAATCTGCAAAGCTATTTGAAGTAGTAATTCCAGACTACAAGCAAATGAAACCATGTCAAAAAGAAAGTTGCTCAAGGAAGTGTGGGATATTAGTGTTTACACTAATGTAAGATCTTTTTTAAGAAATTATAAATTTAGAATGTTTTGAATGTTATATGCTTAATTTGGTCCATGAAGTGTTTATAGTTTTGATAAAAACAAAAAAAAGTTTAAAATACTGAAGAATTTCATATTCCTTTTGTTTTTGAAGTTATAAATGCCATATTTTAGAACACTCAGATGAAGAGTATCTCTAATCTCAAAATAATGCCAAAGCAAAATAACCCTTGCAGTTTCATTTTAAGCTTATTTATTACCAGTAGTTTGCTGGAATAATTAAAATCAATGAGTAAAAACTCAGAAAGCCTGAAAATCCCACTTCAGGACATCAGAAAGCTGCGCATTAGCTGTGCATTGTACATTAGAAAGCTGTGGAAGGCTAGATGCAAGGCAGTTTCACCAACAGTTATATCCTCGGTTAGATCCTGAGTCTGGGAAAGTCAGTGTACAGAGCTGTATGGTAAATCAGCATTATAAAGTTCTGTTTATCCCAAGAAGTTGTTTTTCATAGGCAACTTAAAAATCTGTATATTTGATTTTTTTCCTGTAGTTTTTTGCATAGCATGGCTAGTGCCAGGGAGGGTGGGGGCAGTTTCCCCCACTTTTCCAGCTGCATCTTTATAATATCAGTAGATATAGGTGTGTATTTAATAGATATATACACACCTTTCTCACACTATCAGAGATTTAGGTATGAAATAGTTAAAAGCTTGGATTTTGGTTTAGGTTTTGAGAAGATGGATTATTCGGTACGCTTTCTAGGTAGTGGTGGTGTAGGCTTGGAAAAACTTAATGTTTCAAGGGCCAAGAGCTATTACCACATGATAGGCCCACCCACTGCATCCATTTATCTGTTATATAGCAAAAACTTGTTTTTACCAAATGTTGTTGACACTTTTATCTGTACTTTCTGTTTCAGAGCAGCATTGATGATTGCACTAAAACCCAGTGGAGACAGATTAATGTGGAACAGATGGATACAGAGCTCAGAAGGTTTGCCAAGGCAGGTTCCATAGCTGACTATTTCTACAATTTATCTGTCTTGATGCCACCCCTTTCTCACTCTTCCCACCCACTTTGATGTTTCAGTGGATTTGTTGCTCATGTTCAAACTGAATATTCAGGAACATGTTTTGGTTTGGGAACTCTCCTTTAAAATTTTATTCTTCTGGCTGAGTTTCCAGTCCCTGTGGAGGTACATGGTAAAATCATGCTGTCACCTCTCTGAATTGAGGCAGTATATAAAAGAATAAAGAGGGTGGGATTTTATGTCAAGCCCTACAAGATGAAAGTCATTAGTTTTAGAGACAAGTGGAATTTGCAGAGGTTTGTCTGCTCTGCTCTTGGACATAGCTCCATAGTGTTGGAAGGTTAAGCAAAGATGTTCATTTTTAAAGGGAGGACACTTTCTTTGCTTGAAGTATTTACAGTGTTTTTTTGGACAGTAGTCCTACAGAAGACAGTTGCAAGAAGACGAGGGAAATTTGAAGCAAAAATAGGAACTAAGGCCCCCAGACTGTTTGCAGGACCCTAAAGGAATAGCTGTGATTCACAGACAGTGTAGTAGTTGTATATGCTGGGAAGAAAGTCTTGAACCTAATGGGTATAACTTTTCTTCTTCATTACACATTTGTTTCATGTGGAAGTAAATAGGTTTCCTTGTATGCCCAACTAATATTGCTGCAAGAATCAGGCTTAGAGCAGGTGTCTTCACTTAAATTGCTTCAAAATGATGTGACCTCACTCGGTTGCTGCGTATGATACCAGCGACATGCGGTATGATAGGGATGTGAAGAGCAAGGGGAAGGTTGGAGTAACTTCTGCGTTTGCATTGTTCACTGTGGCATGCCAGGTCATGGAAGAGAGAAGATGCTGATCACTGCCATTGCGACCTGTAGGCTGAACACCTGTGTCATGCTCATCAGACGCTGGTGTACATACAAGAGTTTCCATTGCATCTCCTTATATTACTGTGATAAAATAAAGGGCTCTGGTCCAGCTGGAATCATAAAATCGCTGTGTAAATATACAATGTTAACCCAGTTCCATTATTTAAATTGGCACATTGGAAAGAACATTTCCAGAGCCTTGAGCTAATCGGCAACATAAATCAATGACCCAAATAAAATCTTCCCTAAAAAAGCCCTAAGATTTCCAGAGTATAGTACTGTGTCTGTGGATTCCGTCAACTTCAATGACAGCTGTACAAATAAACTTGCTGTTTGGTCCTGTGTCTGTGATATACATTACAGTACAGGAACACACAGGCTACCACTCAACAAAGTGTTTCAAACAAAAAAATACACTAACAGCATCAGCACAATATTTCATCTGGGCAGATTAGCTTCAAAGGTACCACACAGTTTTGGTGAAAAGCTGAAAGCACATCGGTATCTAGAGGGCATATGACTTATTTCATTTAGATGCCATTTGGATACTTTATTATATGCTTGTGTATGGTTTCTTACTTATTTACTTAGTTTGTTCTGTGTTGTCCTTGTTTTACAGGTCAGGCTTTTAGTAGTGGATGATACTACCTTAACAGACCTTCTGGGACTCCAGCTTCATGAAGTGGAAGATGAAGTCCAAAGTACAGTTGACAAAGCTGTGAAAGAGTTTGGTACTGAAAAGGTGAGAGAGAGCCATTCTTCCTTCTGCTTCTGCAGAATAGTATGTAATAAACTGTTGTCTTGATTGTAATTAAGAGCACTGATTAAGTTTTGTTTCAGGAAATTCATGATAGAAATGAATAATTTCATGCGACTTATCTGTTGAGAAAAATTCACAGCCTAAGTGAAGCATAGTGAAGCTGCCTTCTTATCTGTGGTATAATTTAACAAGACTGCATTAAACATAATTAAGTTACAGTTCTCAACTAAAAATATGAAATGTGATAGGTATAGACAGATCTTATTACTACTGTTCTTATTCCCAGATTTTTGCAGAAATCAGCCAATGTTCTGCCATGGAATTTTCTTATAAAGAGTATCACAGGAATAGAGCTCCTTTAATAAAGTCGGATGAACAACTGCTTGAAACTTTATATAACAATTAAGTAAGGATTTAATTAATAGTAATATTAGCATATCAGTATCATTCACTATCTTGATACACTTGGTTAGTTTAAGGGTTTTTTTCCCCCTGAATCTTTACTGCAGTGAGTTATGTTTTCTCCAGATGTTAGTCCTGTAAAATTATGTGTATGCTACTTAACTATATATATTCTAAGGAAAATTCCTGTCTCTGTGTAGGAGTTAACAAAATTACACTTTTCCAAGCTTATATTTTCTTAGATTTTTTGAAATCTTTTAATAATATGCTGTCCTTTTGCCATGTTTAAAAATGTCTTCTGTTATGATTTACAGCAATAATAAGGTACAAGACAATTTGTTAAACTTTTCTTAGCCATAGTTCCTATGTTTGAGAAATTATTTTCATTAGTACAGTTTTTTTGCCCTTCTTTTTGTTTTTGTAGGTTTGTCTGCAAGCAATTCTGAAAAGTACATATGTGGAATATTTCATTGGACAAGTGAAAAGTTGGCAAAAGAAATGAAACGTGGTAGATTCTGTCATTTCCATTTGGATGGGAATTCCACGTACATGGTATCATCTAGAAAGTATTTTGATTGGATCTGAAGATATCAGAAGCCAGCTGCCCGAAGATGCAAACAGATTTGATGGAATCAATACCAACTTCAAAGTTAGTAGGGCTATTTATTTAGGAACTCCTAGAGTTAGGCTTTTACGTCAATTTATATCTTGTATTACAGTCTACAATATAGTCTTATATTTAGACTACATATCTTGTATCTAGGCTATATAGATAGTCTATATCTTGTATTTAGACTATATGGAGTGGATAATTAAATAGATTTTTTAAAATAAATATCAAATTGACAAATTAGTTTGAGGAGATCTTTGATAAGTTTGTTTCTAACCCACTGAATTAAAGTTATTACAGAGGATCTCAGGCTTACTAAGGAGAATTTCAGAAGTAGAATTTGTATTCTTTTATTATTAAAATCGGAGTAATCATTTACCTTGTTTTCCTTTAAGGTGGACTGACAGATGCAAGACACTGCTGCAAACTATTATTGTAGAAGAAATTCTGCAGATTACCTCTTCACATGACTTTAATATCTTCTTTTATTATAATCTACCATTTATTAATTTTTGTTTAGCATCCTGGAGTCACATAAAGATCTGATACTTGTGTGTTGCAGAAACCCCTTCTGTCAAATGCATGTCACTGATGATGATGGTAAACAAAATACAAGGTTAAGGTATATTATTTATTGTTAACCAAAAGTGATTGTAGCAATCACTTGTAGCAAACTTAAACATTTTAACTTCCCCAAACTATCGTGTCTTAATTGTTCACCCTGACAAAAAAAAGTCACTGAAGCCTTTCTAAGTAAAGAAGATAACTTGCATTTTATCGACACACCGATAGTTCAGTTCATTTATTCCAGGGAAAGCTCTGAGGTCTCAGTTTTCACTACATGAATTTCTGAAAAGCTAAAGCTTTTCAGTGGAATCACCACTATCTACCTCTCCTGCCTCAGTGCTCTGATTTATAGTGTGGTTCTGCATTTAGAATTTGAAGTAAATTTCTAATTGTTTAAATTGCAGATTTAAATAATGTGGGCAGCAGCATGTCTAACTTCATACAAAAAAAAAATTTATATTCATACTTTTGTGCAAGCTGAGAACCCTGTTAAGAACAATGAATTTGTTGTAGTTTAATATGTACAAGTTTCCTCATTGTGCGTGTTGAAAAAGGCATTGGGCTTGCGCACACACAAGCAGAATTAAACACAAATTAATGCTTTCTGTTACTATTGGTCGTTTTTATTTTGTTGGAATAGATCTAACAGTATAATTAAAGTGGTATTTGTTTTCCTTCAATGTGATTGTCTGAGTTCATTTTGCATTTCCTTCATGTTCAGTCTAATCATTGTCAAAATAAGTGTGGATTTTTTTCTTTGTTTTCTTGTTCTCTTTTGCTATTTAAGAAGTAGAAACCAAAACAATCCAATGAGGTGTCTTCTTCAAACTCTCTTTCCCAGTGATTTTCTTGTCGCAGTTTAGTAAATGGTATGAAATGGAAAAAAAAATCTGAGGAGAATTCCACATGTTGCAACTAATTTCCTTGCACTTCTGTACAGGAGTTAATGTTTCACACAGCAAATACAAAAAATATGATAGAAGCTACAACCAAACCAAAGCTGTATGAAAAATGTGAAGCTTTGCAGCACAGGTAAAATTTCCAATACAATTATGAATTGTTCTAAAGTGCAGTTCTGGAACAGTCAAGAAATGACAGCTAAGTCATGTTTGCTTCTTGCACAGGTATGAGGTGATCTGATGGTAACATTTTTGTCATTTGTTCCTGATATTAAACATACAGGACTAATATATCTTATCAAGTGACACTTTCCCCTTTTTCCCCCCTTTCCCCTTTTTCCCCCCTTTCACCTTTTCCCCCCCTTTCCCTTTTTTTCCCCCCCTTTCCCTTTTTTCCCCCCCTTTCCCTTTTTTCCCCCCCTTTCCCTTTTTTTCCCCCTTTCCCTTTTTTCCCCCCTTTCCCTTTTTTTCCCCCCTTTCCCTTTTTTTTCCCCCCTTCCCTCTTTTTTTTTCCTCCCCCTTTCCCTCTTTGTGAAGAAGCTCTGGCTGAATATTTAGAAACCAAGTGCATAGCTTCTCCTCACTTCTGTTTTGTTTCTTCAGCTGATTTCCTAGACATTCTTTCAAAAGGAATACAGCCTAAACAGGTAAACTTCCTTGCATATTTTTTTACTTCAGTTTGTCTACAGAAGGGCAAATATCCAGATAACCATGTGAGGTGGAAAGTGTCATAAAACTTCACCTTTGTTTTAAAGTGTTAATTCACTTTACAAATATGAATATTTTGTGTACATAAGGTAATAAACATTTCCCCCAGCTGGAAAAGGTACAAAGTCTTCAACAAGGAGAGATGAAAGCATCATTATGAAAAAAGTGTTTGAAATTCTGTGCTGCTTCTTGCTGGAAATGTAGCCACGTGAGATTTGTATTTGTTTGGATTGTAGGTTTGCAGGAGTTAGAAATGGAAAAGGCCAATGAGATCACCAAATCTGTTCTGCTTCTGGTCCAGACTGATCAAATCTTGGGTCTGCTACACGTAGCAATGATAGCTAGCACTGAAAGATCTATGGTCTCTTTAGGTTCTACTGACTGAGCTGCTGGCCATTGTACTAAAAATGTTTTTGTAGCCATCCTTCTGTTTTCCTCCCTTACACAATCATCTGCCAGGTTTTGTAACAGTTTGAGACCCATTTGTATTAGAGCACAGGCACTTTGATGTATTTCAGAAGCTCTATACTATGTTATCTACACACCAGATGATACTCCTGGCCTCAGTAACTATCCAGCTATGGCCATTAATTCTCTGAGTACTAAAATTATTGGTGTGTCTCAGACAAAGCTTATTTAAGAAGGGATGTGACAGAAGAAGTGATACTTTCCCAGAGGATGAAGGACTTGTGTGAAGCTTGAACACTAAGCCTTATAAAACATAATCATAGATTCTCACAGCTTCTTCAAATCACTAAATCTTGGTGACTCGTTTTATCCATTCGTTGTTCAATGCTATATACATGAAGAGCAGCCAGGTAACTCTCCTGCTGTACTTGTCAGGAGGAGAACATGCTCCTGTGTCACAGTGATCTTCAAACTCCATGCTCTTTGGAGAGGTGTGTTGTTACAAAAGGCATTTAGACCTGAATCAACAAACCTTTGTGAAATAAGCACTCTCCATAAAATAATAACAGTCTCGGGACTTCTCTGTTTTATATTGATCTATCTTTATCCTTCAGACTCTTCTGACCACTGACAATAGTGTAATTAACTCTACTCACTACTTGCTTTGTGAGCATCTTCTGACAGCTTTTTCCATAAAAGCCTCCTGTGTAGTAACCTTGCAATGGAGAGTCAGATAGCATTGCTGTGTCATTCTGTGCCACATGGGAGATCAAAAATAGCCTTCTCATTTTGTTTGAATGGCATAAGTGTTCTAATACTATGGAAAAACTGTTTTTTAACTTTTCGTTGTCTTTAAAAGTTAAGAACGAAGTATTAGTTGGTCACTTTTCATTCAGTGCATTTTGCTCACTAAGATCAATCAAAGTACTATGTGCTGAAAGCATTAGAATCAGAAACACAGTTGTAATGTCAGTGCAAAATATTCATATTATCCAGTTAGTTCCTGAAAACTGTGCATAAAAGTACTTGGACAGAGACAAGACTAAGATAAAAGGTTTCTTTAAAGTCTGGTATTTTGGGGTGCTGGTGAGCCATCATCTAACCAAACTTTTTGACAATGTGCTGATCTTAAATTTCAAGAGAATAAAGAAGACTCTACAAATGCTGCCCTTGGAATGTACAGCAGAGAAAAGGAGTATGTTCCATTCCATGAAGAATGTGGATGCAATGTTCAGGTGTGTTGAGTTATGTGAAGTTTTCTTCATGGATTTTTCACCTCTGATATGTAAATTAAATAGGAAATTAATATTGGCGTGAAATGCCACTTTTTAAAATGGAAATTTAAAAATTAACTTTTAAAAAGTTAAAATTATTTTTACAAATTAAAAAATATAATATGGGCCCAAACTGCATAATAACCTAATAATTTAATAAATTGTCTAGCTGTCCCTTGTACATAAATTTTTAAAGATGTGCAGAGTGTTAAGCAAGTGTTCAGGAGTTATCAAAAAGAAAAAATTTCCCCTGAAAGTAATGGAACTGATGAATGGAACTGGTTAAATATTACATTTCTTATACTTCCTCTCTTCTTCTATCCTTTTGTTTCATCTTCCCTGTCATTTTCAGATCCCTTCCTCCCATATCCTTTAACATACCTCTCCAGACCGCCAGCTCTCTTCCATATTCCCTATCAGTTGAACAGGATTTTAGCTGTTTCTGAGCCTCATGTTTGCTAATTGGCCAACCAGTATGCGTGCTAACTGGGTAGTGGTAGGTCAGAAAGAACAGATCAGCATCTTTTGGGACAATAACTTATTGTTCTCAGAACAGTGCTCAATGGATAGGCGTTCACATTGCATAAAATCAGTGTTGCATGTGGTTCTAATGATTGATTGTCTCAGCAGGGAGGCCTCAGACTGAATTGGCTAATATATGCAGCTTGCCTCTTAGAGATGTTTTCTCCAAGATACAGCTACATTTGAGTACATAGAGACATAAGAGGGACTGTATTGTTTGTGTTTACTTTGTGTTTGCAGAACAGAAAAAACTTAAAACTTCAATATTTGGGGATCTAAGACAATATGTCTGTTTAAATCAATTGGATATGTAAAGCAAAACAGTGTCTGGTATCTCAGTAACTGGGAAGGGTGTCTCAGAATTAAATCCTGATGAAGAGGAAGTGTAGGGAGAGAAAATAGGGGAAAAAAAATCAGTTAATGTAAAGAATGTTGATTAAAAAAATCATTTATAAAGATTAATGAGAGATGAGCTTCCTATTTTATTAGTATAAAATGCAGTGTTTATGTTTGTTTGGGGTTTTTCCTTCAAAAGGTAGAGGCTTGCTTGCAACACCTTGAGGAAACTGTGCACAAAACCGTGTGTCTCTACATTATGGAGGCAATATTGGCTTATGAAGAAAAGCAGAGAGAACAGTGGGTTGACTACTCAGTCCAAATTGCACTTACTAGTTCACAAATCTGGTGGATTTCAGATGTAGAAATAGCACTCAGTAGGCTGGAAGAGGGCTTGGAATCAGCCCTGAAGGATTACAACAAGAAACAGGTATGGGTGTCTTCTTTTTGTTTAATTCAGTGAAAACTAATATAGTGTGCAAATGGTCTCATAAAAAGATATGAGTGCCGTATTAAATAATTTTAGTCCTGTAGTAAGTTAACTGTTGTTGGCATCTTCTGAAAAAAGAAAAATGCCTTTTGCTTCCATTTCTGTCATGTCATGGGCCTTTGTATCACATCTTAGTAACTGGGTTTTCTGTGGGATTATTCTGAACAGAGATGAAAGGTAAAAGCAAGATAATATATAATAAGACAACCTTAATGTAGCAAGGCCAGAGTATGCAAGGCTGTGCATATGCAAAAATTAAAAAAATTGTGTAAGGAAGCCAAAACCGTTGGGTCAGTTTGTGTCAAATGAGACAGTTTACTTTTAATGTGATTTGTTTTAGTTCCACTTCAAAAGGGGGTGGCTTCTATTGCTTGAATTTTGCTTCATCCTTCTTATTAAATGTTGTTGTTCTGGTAGGAGTATTCTTTTCTTTCTTCTTTGTGAAAACTTTAAGTAGTTTTGGTTCTCATTTCTAACCTATAAAATCTACCAAAAGAAAATAGGAAAGAGATGATTAGGGAGGGAGGAATATGATAGAGGTATCTAGAATCATTCCTGCTATTGAGAAGGGTGATAAAGATTAATTTCTTTCTGCTGTTTCTTATAATACAAGAGATAGTGCACACTGCTTGAAACTGTCAGGTAGCAGACTTTAAACAAAAGAAATATTCTGTCACAAAGTACAAAGTTCAAACTATGGAACTTTTTGCTACAGAATGACAGAAGTATGAAGAGGATCAAGAAAAATGTTTTGCCAAATTCCTGGAGAATAGTTCGGTCAATGGCTATTAAATATGATGGTCTAGATACATTTTTCATTGTTTGTTTTTCAGTTTAGGAAATCCTGGCTGGTGCGTCTGTGACATAGCCTTCCAGGATATCCATGTTCTTGACTTGATTTTTATCTTCCTTTTTAAAATTATGTTCTGCTGACTTCTGTGAAAGAGAGATACTGGACCATAATTAAGCTTTATCTGATCCGATAAGGTTTTATGGTCTCTTTGCAAGTACAGCTCACTACTGTTTCATGTTGCGACTGCCTGCTGAGTGGACAACCTGTACCGGGGACTTTTGGACTGGCTCTGCTGGTTCTGCTAGAGTGGACTAGGCAAGAAAATCTGGACCTCAGTGCATATGACAGCTCACTGTTATCATAAAGAAGTGGAGCTTTGGTTTGTTTAAAGGAAGATGCCAGAAATATTCTGGGATGCTAGACAACTTTATTCCAAATTTTGCTATTGAAATATCCTTTACATCCATGCTGATATGATACAGAGGTATAAGAAGCCCAGTGAAATTGCTCGCTGGTTTTGTTTTTTAGGCATTTTCAAAATCAATTAGGATTTGGACTGTGATTCTCAGAAAACTTGTTTGTGTGCAATATTACCCTCTGGGCCTTTAACTCCCATCTCAGTAAAAACAGCACCAGTAAGCTTATATGTATATTACATAGTACAAATAATACAGAAAATGTAGTATTTGAGATGTCTTTAATTCACCCATGCATTTTTGAGCCAGAGTTTTAAAATGTAAAGGCATAGTTCTGTCTCACAGTAGCTACCCAACAGAATAACTTTCTATTAGGGTTATATTTACCTCCTTAGAATTACATGCAGTAGCTGTGTGCATTTTTCTTTTCTATTTGATATGAAACCTAAAAAAAAATTCCATAAGATATTTCTACTAGCTAACTCCAAGCATAATCATTCATATCACATTTTGTGATCCTTCCCTTAATTGCCTTACCTGTTTTTGAAACTTAAGTCACTGAACTCATCTAAGGTGTATTTTTAAATACTTTGGACAAAAGATGTTCTCAAGCAATTAAGACACCAATTTTTTCAGTCTAGTGCATATGCAGATGGTAACCACAAAATTTACAGTTCAGCTTCATGCAAACCTCCCTACCAAAAATCCTCATCTTTATCCCATTCTTCCTCCCCTGCCTACTTGATCATCTTCAATATTTGTCCTCCTCTGGATTGTCATTGTTTTGGTGATGGTTCAAACATAGAGTTTGACCAGGATTTATTCTGGCTTCTCAGGTTTAATATTAGTAAATTTGTACATAGGAGTTAGTTTGTGTGATAATTCATTATGTAGGCAAAACTGATTTCTGGGAGGAACTAGAAACATTTAGAAACGGTGCTAAATGGTACTGGAATTCATCTGTTCTAAGAGGATTATTTAAATCTTTTTAGGTCAGGCAACTAAATGCTCTTATTGCCCTGTTGCTCAGATAACTTTCCTTGGGTGATTGACAGAAGATCATGACCATTTGCACCATAGATGTTCATGCTAAAGATGTGTTAGCAAGTCTTGTAGCTCAGAAGGTATGCTTTGGATATACTATATTTTACATATACAATTTTAGGTGTTTTGAAAAGAATTAATAATACTTAAGCTAAACTTGGGCCTGGATCTGCATGTGGAAAAGCAGAGGTGGAATATTTACAGTCATGAGGACAGCCTGCTTCAGAGCCATGTACTCAAACTTTTTTGCCATGCCTGCATTCTTGTGGGTCACTTCTGTCTGAATCTAAAATTGGTTTGAAAGAAAGTCAGATGTCATCTTTTATCCTATTTCCTATCCTATTTCAAACTTTTAGCAGGTTCTCTGTGAGCAGCAAGATGTTTCCATTAAATTTCAGATCACAAAACTGAGTATAGATTATCCTTGGGCATTCTGAGGGTTTTTCCAAATGTCTTTAATTAGTCTGTCTTTAATTATTCCATCTTCAATTATTCATAGTGTGTTTTATTCTCCCCTTAGAGGCATATATACATATCTCTAGAGCAAGGCACTCTTCTCCTATGGTGATTCTGTATAAGTGCATTTCATTAACAATTTTAAGTGTTTGTATAAACCAAAGTGCACACTCTCTATATATATAACTTTGTTGAGGTAAACTAAGGTGTCAGACACATGTTGCTGGTTTGAGTACACAGAAACTTCCACTGGACAGGGATTGAAATAGGAAAGAATTCTCATTTTCCTTCTGACCTGCTGGGCCTCTGAATTCTTTAGAATACTTTTCCTTCTAAACATGGAAGCATGACGACTCCCTCCAGTGTTTCTCTAGCAAGTTTCATTACAAGATGAGAGACATTGTTGACTTATGATTTGTTACAAATGATACCTAAAATGAGTTATGATGCATAGAAGTTCGGGTAGCGTTCTCATGGCCCAGTCGCGTAGTGCAGACCAGCATTACAGCTTATACCTTCCAACACTGCAGTGGCTACTATTTAAAAGAAACCATTAAAAAATGCATGGATTTGGGAACAGGGAAATGAAATAAAATGAGTTTCTAAGGTGGCATTCAGATAACAAGAAACAAGGCTCAAGAAGTAAAATGAAACTTACTCTGGCAAAGGTAATGTCTGCTCACATGCAAAGACTGTATTGTTTGTAAGGAGAGGTGTTGGCTCAGTAAGTGGCAATGAGTTCTGCAGTGACAGCTCTATTAGAAAGGTCTTATATAACATTTACTTCTATATAAATGCACAATGCCTCGATGTGAGTCAAATCCTTTATAATGGAATGTAGTAGTTATTATTCATAAATGGCTAGGAATGAGGTACGAGACCTTCTGATGACAGTTGAAGCATTGTGATGTGTTTCGTTTCTTTAATCTGAACAGCTCCCACACAGCATAATGACTCTACAATGTCTTTTTAGGTCACCAGTTCCCAAGCTTTTGCTTGGTTGTCACAGCTACACCATAGATGGGATGAAGCCCAGAAGCACTGTTTTGCCAGCGTTTGCGATGCTCGATTCCAGTACTTTTATGAGTACCTGGGAAATACCCCTTGGCTAGTTATTACAACTTTGCCTGGTAGTGGCTGTTACTAATAACAATGTCTGCTTGATCTGTTTTAGCAAATACAAAGTTAAATGTTTCTTAGAAGTTCAGTGTTCTTTCATACATCAAATATATTTTATAAGGTTTTCTTAGATCTGTTATTGAGACAAATACAGTATCTTGTGAGCATAAGTGTCCATGTAGGTGTGCATACCTGAGTAATGGTATGATCTTAATGGCCATTTATTTGTAAATTAAGTGAAATAAATACTTCTTGCATTTACTTAACTTGGATATTCATCGTCTAATCTGAAGAAGAATATGAGTGGATCTGTACTAAAGGTTAACCAAGAGTTTTCCAGGATTTTTTTTTTATGTCCAAACCAATACTTTTTTCATACCACTTACAATGAAGCTTTTTCTGGAAGTGTCTTGGCTCCAGGGTGGAGAGATGCATCCAGCAGTCCTTGTTGGCTCAGTGTTTATGGTTCTCAGTTGGGAGGGAGAATGCTGAGGCTGAAGCCTTTGTATTAGGCAAATCAGTAACAAGAATCTCGTGTTCCATGTCCTGTGTGACCACCGATGGGATATTTAACTCCTTTAAAAAATGAAAAGCGTTGATGTGGATGGTTTGCATATCTAAAACAGACATTTTCCAAGTACTGCCACATCATAATTTTATGTGAATATGCAAGGTGTATGTTTACAGCTTCAGTTCATTAAAATATAATGAGAAAGCAGATTCAAAATAAATCACCCATGAATCATAAAGTTTTTTAAAACAAAAACTGACATTATAGTGTTCCTTGCAATGCTAACAATAATTTTTTTTTATGTTAAGGTGTTATATTACTCTAACCCAGTCTCTCCACCTAACAATGAGTGGTACTTCTGCAGGACCAGCTGGCACGGCTAAAACGGAAACCACCAAAGATCTGGTCCATGCCCTTGGTATGATGGTATATGTCTTCAGCTGTTCTGAGCAAATGGACTACAAAGTGTGGTGTTCAGTTAAAAAGTATAGAAACTGTTTGTTTGTTTGTTTGTTTGTTTCATATAAAGCTCATTGGAAATCTTTGCTTTCAGGAAAAAAAATTAAATCTTTCAGTTTTGGTTTCAGTCTGTAGGGAATATCTGTAAAGGTTTGGTCCAGACAGGAGCTTGGGGATGCTTTGATGAATTCAGTCGCATCTGAGTAGAAGTTCTGTCAGTGGTGGCCATGCAAGTAAAGACTATCCATGATGCAATGAGAAACAAAAAGAAGTGAGTATTTTATCACTGCTTCTTTATCATCCTTCACAGACCATAAATACTAAGCCAATAAAATCTTCTTCCAAAGTTCTTTTGAAATCCTTTGTAAATGCGGTGAGAGAGTAGAGAGGTAGTATTAAATTACCTGCGTATATCTAAATTAAAGTAACTTTCTCTTCAAAACATAGCAATAAATGTGGGTACATTCATGGTCCTATAGAAGCCCAATTAAAGTTTTGCTGTTGAAGTTCTTGTCCTGTTCAAGTCGTCCACTGTGAAATGATTGCATCATATGGGTCAGAACATAGGTGGGGTTCATTTTTGCAAGATCTTGGGGGCTCCAGGGTTTCCCAGTGTTTTTGAGACAGGCCTTCCGTTTTCACTGTACCATGTTCTCCTTCCTCTTGCCTTTACCTGATACAGTCTCCTGCCCTCTTCAAACCCACCTCATCCCTATCAGTCCCAGCATTGTTGTATTGGTAGGCTCAGCAGAATTTACTGAGTTGTGCTCCACGCTTCGTTTCACCTTCAGTGATGGCAGCTGTGTTGTCTCTGTTCTGTACCAAGTGAGGAACTGACCTATCATCATTATACTTTCCGCAGACAAGCAACCATCAGAATTTTATATTCTCTGTCTCTTTTTCTTTGCATTTATTCTACACATTTAAAAGTTAGTTCCTGTGACACATGCTTCAGCCATACACATTTTTTGCCTTAACCGTCCAATTTTTTCCTTCCAAATTCAGTGCTGGCCACAGTGGAGCCACAGTTCACTAGAAGCTGGTGCCTACCAGGGAAATGCCACTATATGTTTGCTGAGCCCTCATAAGCTTTCCTAGGAATTGACTCGTGGCCACTGTGGGAGATGGGATCCAGGGCCAGGTGGACTTTTGTCATCTGAACCAAGATGGCTGGCTTTGTATTATGCAGTTGCTTACATCTAACCTAACTGTAACATTTTAATAAGTATGTATAATCTTATCATTGTTATGACAAATATTTATTCCTTGATGAAAACATTACATTGAAATCATCAGTTGAGATATTTATTACAACCCAGGATATGCAGGTTGGACAGAACTACCTGAAAATCTCAAAGCGCTTTTCAGGTGAGTATACTGTGGGTTAGCATTTTGAGTACAGCATACCTGTCACCTAATGCCACTAGCCTTGGTTTGCAGTGAAGTGCAATTTGTGTTTGCTTCAGAACTTCTATGAAAAGATTCAGTATTCATATTGTGTCTGCCTGTACAATATAATGGCAAGAGAATTAAATGAATATCTTGCCTTTTTTTCTTTGAGTCTACGTATCATAGAGTCCACATACACCGTAAAGGTACCCGTGAGTACATGAAATGTGTCTATGCATGTGCAAGAGTATTCATTGTCTTGTGATTGGAATAGATAGGAATCTTCACAGCTAGGTTAATCTAGTAAATTAACCATCTGTTTAAGCGTGAGGCTGTCACATTATTTCATGGGTGTAGGCATGCATATGTTCATGACTATTTCATAACTACCAGTTGAAAACAAAGCCCTACTCATATCTAATAAGATATTGGATGTGTGATTGTTGAGAACCTGTGAAAAATATAATGCACTGCAAACAATTTCACATGCTTTTGGACACTGTAGGACAGCCCATTATCTTCTTCCTAAAGTACATATTTATGCTTTGTATCTTAACACTAGTCTTTCAAGGAAGAAAGTTTTGAATTTAAAAAGTGTAAAATCTAACTATTTTGCATGCTGCACTCAAAAAGTTTGTATCAAACTCGTGTTCTGAGAGTAAATTAACCTCCATAAGCAGTTGCTGCTGCCTGATGGGCAGTAAAATGGTGTCCATTTATTCCAGTTGGAGCTGCACTTAGAACTATTTGATGATGTTCTTTGACTTAAAAGGTGCAGAGACTGCTTAAAAAACTCATCTAAATTCTTTACTCTAGCAGTAACGCTTTTTGTTGATTTAATCCAGACTTGAGAAAAAATGATTCTCTGACTTCATTTCTTAACATACTGAAGTTCAATGGGGCAAGCTGCAGGGCATTGTCAGACTGTCTGGGAAAGCGCGAATACAGGCTTGCTACCTGGGATCTGCTCTTCTGAGCAGTAAATCCCTTTGGCTGATGCCTAAGATAGAAGCTTGTGGCAGAGTTCGGCCTCATGGTTTTGCTTCTGTGAGCAAGTTGAAACACAAATACTACTTTCTTCCATAAGGATTAAAAAAAAGCAAGGTTTTGATATTATTTCTGCTTTAGCCAAGAAATTTCTGGCACTATTCCTTCAGGTTTTCACTGCAGAAAGACACAAAGTCTGCTAAAATTAGAAAGCTGTTTGCTCAGGCACACCTCATCCTCTTGCCAACCAGACATCCTGCTTCGGATGGCAGGACTGGGCAGCAGCAGCAATTAGCTTTCCTGTTTTTTGAGCCTAAATTACAATCACCTGTGGCAAGCAGTAAGTGACATCTCTTTACAAGAAGGAAGTTAGGATTTTAATTCATGTGCCTCTGCAAAGATTTTTGCTGAAGGTTTCCATTAGTTCTGCCTTTACCCTACATATGATGGGGCAAAGCAATCAGGAAAGTACTATTCCAAACAAAAGCATGCTTATTCTTGCAACATTCTCTATTCCTTTGGTGGGGAGAAGTCTTCCTAATCCAGGTGATCTTAATTAAAGACAGTGTCTCAAGTCTTGGGGGAAATTACTGGATTCTTCCACAGCTGTAATAGCATGCCAGGAGCAGCAACATGGATGTAGCCATAACTGGAATTCAAAACAACTCGGCTGGTGTGTAACTTTGCTAGAGCACTCTGACTGAGACCAATTATAATTAGCTGGGTCTTAGCAAACATTGGAGGGAGACCCTGAAAGATGCATCCTCTCTTCCTTTCACTTCTCTCTAATGTTTAACAACTTACCCTGATGCTTTAATAAAGCCTTCTCATTAATTACCACCTGAGAACTCTTCAAGGCAAAAGTAGGATTGTGTTGTACCAAGGAAATGATGTCTGGGCAGCCCCTGGATTCAGAGCCTCTCATAAGAGAGTACAGAGTCATGAGGACCCCAGCCGCCCCCGTGCTGTTTGTCCATGTGGTGCAGCTGCCTCCTTTCCATGTTCAGACACTCTTCCACTTCTTCCTCAGATCGGCTGGATGCAGTATTTTACAAGAGACCATGAGAGGTCAGTCCCTATTGCTACTAGATGTTTTCTCTCACAGTAGACTACTGGAGGATGGAAAATGCATGAAATTATTTTTGTTTTGTTTTGTTTTCTCTGGGGAGAAAAAAAGAGTAGGGAATATGAAACAATATTAATTAACAGTCTTTTCACCCAAATATACAGGCTATTAAATAATGAAATTATTGCTTAATTTTGTGATGCTTTTTGTTAAGTTTTTCTTTGTTTTTTTTGTCTGAGTTTTTTGAAATTTCAAACTGCATTTGCTGCAGAGAGCTGGAGAGTTATCTTTACTTCTTAGTTGTCACATAAAATGAAAACCTTTGGAATTAAGGTATGATCTGCTGCATATGGGACTCAGGAATTCAACTCTAGTTGACATCTGTAATAGCTCTTACCTGTTGTATAAGGCACAGGAAAGGTGGGGGGAAACTGGTAGGGCATTAACTCCTCATATAGTTACTAATAAAATCTCAGGAGAGAGAGGATCTATTAAATACTACTAGCGTAATATTATTTCTCATGCAAGCAATTATTCCATGTGCCAGTAGGGTATTGGTTATGGGAGGCAGAAGAGCATATCATTTTTTATGATGAACTAATGCATATAGCAGCCTCTGTTTGGGCATATGAAGAAAGCTCTCTTATGGAATAGTTTACTTCAAATTGTTTTATAGAGGGTTGCTTACTCTTTTTCTTGACTGTATGTTATTGATTCCTGTCAGAGATGAACTGATGGACTAAAACACTGGTCTAAGTTTTGTCATGCTCAAGTGCGAGTGGGAAGAAAATAAATCTTTGCATTTGCCAGTAGTAAGAAAAGTGCTCCATGAGAAACATATTTGCTAATTTATAGCTGACATGAAGACAAAATTCAAGATCTCTTCTCTGCTATTGTGTAACTTAACTAGTGATTTAATGAGGAACTTATTTAGTCCTTGCATTATCTCCTTGTATTACTTCTTGTTGAGGATTTTTCTCATTTATATCACTAAAATGGCTATGTTCTTGTTTTAAAAGTTTGAACTAAAAGCTGAGTGTAGAAATGAACAAATGAAAACTCTAAAGGAAAAAAACATAAGAATATTAAAATCATCCAAAAATTAACATCCTTTTAAAAATGGCAAATAAAAATGATGGCTATTTTAGCAATGGCAGGGTGTTGCACCTGACTTCCAGATCCTTTACAGCTGCTGGCAATGTCTTTCAGTTTTTCATGGCAAGTGACACCACTGCAGGCTGTGCCCACACTAAGGTTCTGTAGTACCTGTCTTGCTAGCCCTGCGCTTCTCAGCTGCCTCCTTTCTATACACCAATGTTACTGAATACTAACAATCAACAGAGCCTAATTAGCTGTTTTTACTTTGAAGTAAGGTCCTTGTTAGCTTTGACTGACACTCTTAATTGTAACTCTCTTGAGCTCTGTTTTAAAAATGTTTGCACACATCAGTCATTTGGTTTAAGTGACTTAGTCTTACCATGCTTAAATACTAATCTGTGTATTTGGATTATGGGGTTTGTTTTCTTCCTTAGACCCTGTGCCATGGTTGTTCCTGACATTGAACTGATCTGTGAAATGATGCTGGTTACTGAAGGGTTTATTGATGCATGCTTGTTAGCCAGGAAGTTTATTACCTTCCAGACTCTCTGCAGAGAACTGCTTTCTAGATAGGTGAGGATCTTTTGGGGCTTCTGGGTTTGATACATATTAATTAACACATATTCACTTGGAAATAGTACAGCTGGACATTGTATAATGATCACTTTTTATGTATATAGACTTATCTTTTATTTTTGAGACACCTTGAATCACATGTTCATCCTTATTATATCACCAGGTATAAGTTCAGAAGAAAGTGCCCTTTTCTTTGATCTTGGGACACTTGTAATGCATTAATTTTGCAACAATTGTACATCACTGCTTGGTACCTGGGATGGCTAAACTAAATTGTGCTGTTGCATAGTATCTTTATTAGAAATAATCCTATTAGAGAGAAGAAAAACTTTAAAGCAAAGTAGGAATTATTACAAATCATAAATAATGTATTCCATTTGGATGAATGTTTGTATAAACATCTCCCAGTAAATATGGTACAGGTTAGTTTGAAAAATGGAAATATATCATTGCTGAATAATTCAATTTGTATACTAGGAAGAGTTCATATTCAAAATAGTTATCTTAAAAATCTATAATTTTTAGGACTGAGAAGATTTATCATTTCTTCCCTGTAGGCAGACTGCTGTAAAAATGCGTAGCTTGCTCTTAAACAACCTACTAGGCAGCAAACCAAGCAAGAATTTGCAAAACTCTTGCCTAAATCCAGACAAAGCTTATCAAACCTAGGATATTCCTAAATTTTCCGCTTTCATAACCAGCTCCATGTTCAACTTCTTTGCCTAGGTGTAGTATTTTGTAAAACGTGGAGAATCATTTTCATTGCTGATACTCAGCATCTTTGGTATTTCAGAAAGAAAAGTTGTTTTCTTGCTGATGATAAAGTGCCTTGAAGTCGTAAATTGCTTTTTATTTTGTTTTCTTATCTATGTGATATATTTTGTACACTTGATTCATAGTTATCTTACATGACAGTGACGTGCTTTGATAGTGACGTCTAGCTTCTAAGAACTGTGTATCATTAAGTTGCGATTTTGCTGGCAGTTAGGTTTTTTTTTTCTTTTACTTAATGATACTAATTGGGCTGTATTTGTGTTGAGTCAAAGACTGGAGTTTATGTTCACATACAATACCTGACTGGTAGCTAGTTTGGGTACTGACAGCAGGGTAGCTGCAACCCCAAATGTATTTTTGAAATTGAGGGAGGGGTAGTGTGCATGTTAAGGAAACTGTAGACTGCCATGACTGGTGTGATGCATGCTAACATGAAAAAATGGTGGCTGTGTAACCTTTGGCTGCAACCACACAGAGCTTGGAGAGGGTGATCATCCAAATATCTACCCAGCTGCTTTTTCAGTGGCTTTTGCAACCTGCACTGAGCTCCATGTAGCCACAGTTCCACTGCTAGTTGTACCAGAATTAACCATCTGCAATCTCTACATGAGCTGCAAGAACACCTTTTGGTGAAGTGTAGGCATAGTCTTAAATTTAGAGAGCCATAAGTTCACGGTAAACACTTTGAGCCATCGTAAAATTAGCTGTTACTTCAGCAAGCATAACACTAAGCTCAGTATAGGGTATTTCCTTCAATCATGTAAGGTGCTGTTATTCAAACTGTCTGTGTGTAAGGATCCCAAATATTTCAAACCGGTTCTCTCTCTACTTCTATGTTCCCTAGGAGAGTGAAAGAGGTCAATGTCACACAGCCCTGGAAAAAGGAGGAAGAGGGTTTGAAAAGCGTATGTGTGATGCAAAAGAAATAGTTGTGCCTTCTACATCAGATATCTGCCTTCCCACTGGCAGGACTTTGGGGGAGGATGTGGGCTTTGTCTATGTCCTTCCATTCTCAAATGTTTCTAGGCTTTTCCTCTAGGCTGAGTAGCTTACCTGTCACTCTTTAACTTTGGTGATAGAGCTGGTTTCAAAAGATGCTGCTAGTCTGCATGAACTTCTAATTTGGGAACGGAAAGATATTGCTAACATCAGGTCAAATTAGTAGATGTTTGGCAGCAATTTTTTTTGCTTGCCTTGATTCATCACGGAGGCATAGTTGTGCTGAATACAATAAGACTTGAAAGCATCGTAGAAGAGGTAGGAGGCTTGTTAAAAACAAGCTGTGGGTGTTAGTGCTGAGAATAACTAAAAAGGCCAGCTCCCCAGGAAAACTTGACATCTTTGCTGATTGAGGTCTCCTCTTGATAATTCCTTCTCCACAACATACTCCTGTGATGGAAAAGTAAAAGATTTAGAAGTGAGCAGAATCTAAGGAGTAAGGAACTTTTGAACATTTTGGAGTGCACTCTGACTTATCAAACTTAAGCCTGTTAAATTCTCAACCTGTGAGAAGAGGGAACAGACATGTTGCATCCTTCTACAGTGCTGGATGAACAAAATGTGGCTTGCTGCTGAAAACTGTTCCTTCAGAAGAGTCAGCATCTTAGGTTTGTAAATAGTATCTACTACCGTTTGAGATTGTTACCAGAGGAAAAAAGGCCAAAATGGGTCCAAACACTTCATAAAATCAATCACATTGACGCTTCTCACAGTATCCTCCTGGACTTTTTATATTCTGGTACAAATTTTGACATATAGAAATAGAGAGCAAAATGGTGGAATATTAAAAATTAACTGGATGTACACCTTGTATGCTTTTGTTTTACTTCACTTTAAACACTTGCCTAAAAACACTGCAAGACCACAACATAAATAGTGAAGAAAAAGATGTCATTTTACTTTGTGTAAGCCAAAGTTTTTCTTCTTAAACATTACTATTTAGTTTAACTAGTCATGTTAGCATAGGAAATTAAGGTATTTTCACAGGACCACTATGACTGGGGACTTCATGCTAAAAAGTCAGTTTTGGTAGTTGCTGGCTCACTGAAATGAGGAAACAAGAACAGACCTGAGGATCAGGTAAAATCTTCATTTAAAAGCATACAAGAGAAGAAGCTGCTTCTGGTGTTTTGTCTTTGAATAAAAACAGAATCCTAAAAAGAGAAAGATTTAACACTCTCTCAATATGTGGTTTACCATCCTTTTCCAGGTACATATGCAAGCCTTAAGAGACTTCAGTTTGCCTAAAATAGTGACAGATGATATCCCAATTTTCATGGGCCTGATCAGTGACCTGTTTCCAGCTCTGGATGCTCAGAGGAAGAGGGACCTGCAATTTGAACAGATGGTTAAACAATCTACCCTAGTGCTTCACTTGCAGCCTGAAGAGAGCCTTATTCTCAAAGTAAAAGAATTCATTGCTTTTAATTGCTCCCTTTAAGAGTTTCAATCAAAATAATTGCAAATGAGTTGTATGGGACATGAAGGTTATCTCTCAGTACATTATAGTACTGATAAGGCGTCCTCAAAGTCTCAATGTTTCAAAGGCATTTTATCATGGCAATAATGTGGCTCAGTAGGATAAATATACCCATAAAGAAACCTATCCTGTTCAAAAAGAGCTGTCTTCATTGACAAAATGTTTCTTAGTGTACACTACCAAGCATTGGTACTCTGTAGCCTAGTAATTACCAGTGATTGTTTATAGGGAGGAAAAAGGAGTAAGGGAGCAAACACATTATAAAAATAGGAAGGTGTAGATTTGTAATGTGCCTGGTTGCCTATACTTTTTTGCTGTTTCTGTATAATATAATGCATATTGAATGTGCTAAACACATAAAAACATGCATGTACATGTATGTATGCATGCATACAAAAATGAGTTTTCTATAAGCTAAAATTAAACACTAATTTTAGTTTGAATTATAGAGAGGGTGAAAAGGTGAAACACAGAGATATTGGAACACTGTTGGTATATGGACCAAATAAAAAGTGTGTTTATTTGGGCTACTATGAAAGTGTATCCCCATCCTCCTTCAAAGAACATCTACATCTGCTGTATGAGGTAGTACACTGCTTTCCTTTATTAAGCTTTATTGGAAACTGAAATAACTGGCTAAATGTAATTGTTCCCAGGATTTATAAAGGACTTTCTGCTTTGTCTTGTTCCATTATCCTGACAAAAGGGTGAAAGACAAGCTATACCTTGGAGTAACATCAACTTTCCAATCAGCCTTCTATAGAGCATTTTGATTCCTGTTAACTGGGTAAATCAGAAGACAACCACTGAGGAACATGAACTCATTAGACTTTAGAAAATCAATGTGTATGTTCTTCATTAAGACACAAATCCATAAGGAACCAAGCTCCTTCCATTCTGCTGCTCGCAGAACTATTTTTTTGAAAGAAATTTATTTCTTTAGTATTCCTTGTATTGTATGTATTAATTTAGTAAGCTGATTTTGTATTTTACCTGTATTTTACCTGTATTTTACCAATTACTCTGCTAAAGTGATCCTGACATGGCAAAAGAATGTGATAACCCTTCTATACCCTTGAGCTGGCACAATCCAACTGGAGCAATATGGCTGTATAGCAGAATGATAAGACTTACTGTCACTTGTTGAGGTAACGGCATTTGTTAAAACAAGCCAATTCTCTTTGAGTTTTCTGGGAAACAAATGATATTGCTTGATGCAACATCAAGTCAGCTGAAGCAAGTCAGCTGAGAAGTCATCAGTTCATTTTTCCTGTTAAAGGGAATAGGAAGGCATGCAAAAAGTGATTTTTGTGAATACTTGTGTCCCTGTAGTAAGGGGACAACAGGAGATCAAGTGTGCTCATGATGTGTCCCTTCTGTGTGGTAGGTTGTTCAGTTGGAGGAGCTGCTGGCAGTGCGTCACTGTGTTTGTCATTGGAAATGCAGGGACCAAAAAGAGTAAGGTACCTATCTACATAGTGTTTTTTCTATCTTGCATTGGAAAGAAATTGCCCTGATTCTTGCTAAAAACACTGTATGTTGTATGTTACCTTTAACTTAAGCTGCAGTATAATAACGCACTGTTCAGGCCATCCAGCCAGGCACATGATGTGCACTTGCAGACCTCAAATGTTACAAGCAAATTCTAATTTTTTATGTTGTTTGCATGTTTCAAGGTGAGATTAATGCACCGAATAATCAACATTCTATTTGACAGATAGACCGAATAATACTACTTTGTTCTGGAAGGCAAAGCAGGATGGTTTAATTAGGTTTCTAGACAGAAGCAGTGTAATATACTGCCAAAACAATAGATGAATATTTCTAATAGACAATGCTTGTCCATTTTGGCTACTAAACGTTGACAGTCGTCTGGCTTTTCTTCACGTACATCCTTTTCTATCAGAGAAGATGGACTTTAGAGTGCAGCTGTGTCAGAATGGGATTCTCCCTCGCTGTTCTGATAGACTAAATGGAAATCTGTGGCTGAAGTAGCAGGGAGGCACGAGTAAATAAAGATAAACAGTTGGCTGAGGGTGAGGGTTTGCAGTCTGAGACCCAGCTCAGAAAGAAAGCCAAAAGACTGTATCAAAATCGTGTCCCTAACATGCAAGCTGTCCCTTTTCTTTAGGTTCTGAAAATTCCGCATCACACATACTTGAACATGGAACAAAAGTCTGTTTGGAATGACCTTAACCCAAAAGCTCTGACAACTAATGAACTATTTGGTTTTATACATCATTCAAGCCAGGAACAGAAAGATGGCAGGTAGTGCAGATGTTCTTCTAACTAAAAATAGACACTAACTAGAAATAGACAGTGCCAGAATTGGAGAAGGTGTTGGAGATCAACTTCTTGTGTTTTTCCGTGTTTTGATGCAATAAGATGGGGGTACAGAGCACTGATGGTTCTGGAAAGACTAGAGGCAGAACAGGGTGCTAGAAGATAGAAGATCGGGTGCTAGCCTGAATGATGCTGATTCAGCTGCCTTGGGAGGAAGAGTTTTTCTCCATAGACCCATGAAGCCTCCCATATCTCACCCATATCATTAAGACTAGCAACAAACTCTCACGCAGCCAAAGCAGAAATAGATCATTATAAAATAAAATGTAATTGTTTTGCTCTGTCAGATGTTTGCTAAAAATATTTATGATTTTAATTTGAATAACCATCTAACAAGCAAGCAAAGGAAAAACTATGGTTTTAAATATGTAACAAAAGCTGTTTGTTGTTTCAGTGATGCGGTAAGACTTCTGAAGTTTTAATTTCTGTAGAGTGTATTACTTAAGCACTAAAGTGATGGGATTCTACTGAAATATAATTTGCAGGTCTCCTGTCATCTCTTCTGAGAGAGCAAGCTGAATATTACCCAAGATGGGTCAAAATGGTTAGTTTTAGATGACAATATAGATCCTGTGTGGTTTGAGTCACTCAACACTGTTATGGATGATAATAAGGTAAGCAAATAGGAAGTCTGCAGGCTTCCCCTCTACCAATTTTCACATTTCCACCCTCATTTCTTTTTTCTTTTTTTTGGGGGGGTGGGAGATTTTGTGTGTGTGTGTGTGTTCCTTTTTTCTCTCATTCCTTTCATTTGTTTAGTTTTCACTATTGCAAAGTAATATTTTAACATCTGAGTAACACATTATCTCTTGCCTATTTTGTACAACAAAAAAGCTTGAAGTCATTTTGCATATACTATAAGGGTGATTGTGCCTCCTAGTGTGCAAGTTGATGTAATTCAAGATATCAATCATATGATTATTGAAGCTGGCATTTGGAATTCCTTTCAATCAATCAGACTTAAAATTCCATGAATTAAGTCCTTATATTACTAGTTACTAGGAAGACTAGTATTAGGGAATCTAGATATAAATCAGTTTGAAAACCAGCAGTAATACCCAAACTTCTTATTCTTAACCTTTTAATTGTACAGTTACTTCGGTTATACACATAAACAAATTTTGTTGGCTGTCTGAAATGTTGTAACATAATGAAATCCAAATCTAAAATCTGGACGTAACTTCAGAAAGATTATCGTACTTTACCCCTTACTGTTAAGGTTTCCTCTTTTAAGCACTTCCACCTATCAAATGTAGTAACGTGTTCTCAGGCTACTCAGAAAGGTGCCTGTGGAGAGGCTATTCACATAGTCTAACCTGAGCTAATGAGGAGAAGGCAGCTTTTCTAAGGGACATCCAGAGCACCTGCATTTAGACTCCTGCTCTGAATCATTTTGTTTTTCATTCCATTTTCTCTGAGAAAAACTTAACTTCCCCTGACTAAAATCAGCCTTCAGGAATACTCTCACTGGTGACGCAGGCTAGTCTTTTGAACAAATTAAACTGAAAAAATCTCACAAGATCAAGTAAAACCTTATGATTTTTGTCCTTCCCTGTGTTTTTGAAGTAAAAACTATAACTGAGGTTGAATAAACTTTGTTTGGCTAAATTCAAGAAAGTGTGTGTGTGTGTGCATGCGCAGTGCTACAGATAATCTTCAGTCCTTTGTGGGGCTATTAGAAATGCAGACTTTCTCTGAATTGTATTCATATTAGAGTGTGTATCTTAACTTGCTTTTGCCCGGTGCTTTACTGATCGTTTTGAGGTTCTGACTCTCATAAGCAATGAACACGTGCCTACAACTCCGTCAATGCGGTTGCTGTTTCAGCTACTCCATTTAAGAACTGCTACTCCAACTACAGTCCAGAGCTGGTATTCTCTATCTGAACCCCCAGGACCTTGAGTGGAATCTGTGAGTATTTAACAATATTGATTAGCATTTTTAAGAAACATCTTGAAGATTAATTAGTTTAATGGGAATAGACTCCATTATTTATATTAATTTCTCCTTCTAGTTTTTACTGTGATAATAGTGGAATGATTTAGTTGATGGATGTGTATATTGTCAAACACACAATTTGGGAGATTACAGTATCAGTTAAGTGTTTTATATTTCCCTCTTATCCAGACTGCTCAGACAGGGCAGTAGTGTACTGACTGTCCACTCTTTATAATGCAAATTTGGCAGCAGCAGGACCAATGTCTTAAGCAGTGAAGTGAATAACTTGGCTAGTGTTGTCTGTCAGTGTTGTCATCTATTTATAACTAACTTATATCTGATACTGTTAAGGACTTGGGGGTTTATGAATGACTTCAAATTGTCTTTCTGTTTCTCTTATCCCTGTGGATCACAGTACTGTTCTTTTAACTTGTTTTAGACTTATGCTTCATGCAAATTCATTACAAGAACAACTTTTTTTTAAGAACCTGCGTTTCTGTTTCTTTTCTACAGTAGTATAAAAGTAGGGAATTTAGTCAAAGTACAACATGTGATTTTGAAGCAGGCCGATGTGATCTTTTCCTTTTGTATTTGTTGACCTGATCCAAAACAGCTCCTATAAATTTGTCTAAAAAGCAAATCTTTTTAACATTTGTCAATCAGTGTTTTTATTTCCATACAGCATTACTGATGTTTGATATCAAAATTCAATTTTTTCAACACTCTAATATACCATCAGCATTTCAGTCACTTCTAGCTATCTATGTTAGAGTAGTATGTTGTTGGAACAACTGAAGTTGAAAGCCTTCAGTGCAAACATTTCTCAGAGAAATCTTGTCAGTAGGAGAACTTAATTAAACAGCTTGAGGCTGTACAAGCTGCTCACCTAGGGGGATGAGGATCAGAGGGCTGGTGTGAACAGGGAGAGGCAGTATGATCTCTCACAGCACATAAACAAAACAGTAGGCAACTGTCCAAGCAGAACAGCTGTGAATGAGTAAATAATCATTTTAGACAGCATTTGATTAATACTGTGTGAGCGTAAGCAGAGGATAAAATTGTCTAATCTTAAGAATATGAATAGGCATGTGTCTATTCTAACCTTAAGCATATATTATAGTTACTATAATGATAAGGAATTGTAGCTCTTCGTTGTGATAGGAACTAGCAGATGAAGGTTATTTCTCTTGCAGTTGTCTTCAATTAAATATAGTCAGATTTTTAAGCTGCCTGGGGTTATATATATTACTAAAAGTCTCTACAGTTCAAGTTGTGTTGAACTTGGGTGTTCCTAATCATCAATTTTGCGTACAGCTTGCACACTGGTATTTTAAATAGCCTGTTCTAAAAGAACACAAAGTACATCTAGAATCCTTGCTACAACCTGCTTTTTGGTGGTACAGCAAGCTGTAAGCAGGAGCAAACTATCAACTGTTCTCCCAGCCCTCTCTGCAGTAAAAGATGCAGTCAAAGAAAGGGAGTAGCCATATGCCAGTGTACTTGGCTGTCATAATAGCTCTTAAAAATACAGCAGCATGATGACCTTTACATGAACAAATAAAAATGTTGTGAGACTAGCAGCACTTAAATGTGGTTTACAAATACTACTGCACTGGGTGTGCATTGCACTAAAGCCCATCACAAGCAGTTCTCTAAAGTCAACAAAACCAATCTGTTTTTCACAGCCAGGGGGAATGATTTTTTTCTTTTCTTAACTTCTGCCTCTCAAAAACTTGGATGCTTTCCCATTTGTTTTGCAGGTATGTTGCCAGCTGGATAGAAACAGGGATACACCAATCAGAAAAGGCTAACTTGGCTATTCTCTCTGATAAATATTTGCAACCTTAGTTAGAACAAGCTTTAAAACTGTCACATCTATTCCTGAGAATAGTATGGTGCATTAGGATTAAATCTATTTATATTTTAGGAAACAGTATTTCTGAAACATCTACTGAGCATGTGGCCCTACACAGGAGAAGAAATGCTTAAAATTACTGTGAATCTGCACAGTATGAGATTAAATTTAGTGAATATATCAAACGTGGACACTTATCTTAGTGACATGCAGGGATTTGGAGGTGTCCTATTGCAGAGGTCTGCTTGTAATGAGAAGAAAGGTGTTTATGGCTCTGGGCATAATCCCATGACTTCTGAGTTCTTGTCTTGCTTCAGTTATTAATGTTTCATGTAACTTAGGACCAGCCATTTAATCTCTGTAGAAGCATTTTGCCTCTCTGTAATGAAATGTTAGCTAAACTTATTAGTGTTAGTTACTCTCATTCTCTGATAATGATGCCATAAGTTATTAAATGTTATCAAAGAATGGAGAGCTCCATTTGTTTCATACACAAACAGTCTGATACTGCACATCCTTATGTTGGCATTTTAATTTCACTTAATATGCCTAGTCATTCTAAACAGTTCTGAGTGTTTGCCTTACTCCTAGTAAGTCAATATGAGAGGGGAAAAATAACCGAGTTGTATATTAAGAATTTGCCATAACATACATGCCTGAATTGTATCATCTTCTTCATATACCTCACTTTAAATACTGTAGGGTGGAAGCATTTTGGTAGAATCACATTTTGTCATAATGTCTCTCCGTGCCTTTGACCTACTGAAAGGAGCTCCTAGACAATACAGAACACAGCAAGGAATTGCAGTTTCACTGTGTATATTTAAATAGTTGCTTGAGGTCACTGTCACCTCCCCAGGGAGTAAGACACACAGGTCGCTCTCTTTGCTTATTTATTTTTTGCAGACACACTGTTCTCTATTGGATTGTTTGCTGACCCCTGAAAATGTGCCTCTGGATTGCCCCAGGGAGCTCTATGAGATGTATTTTGTTTTGCTTGTATTTGGGCATTTGGTGGGGCTCTCTCTCAAGATCAAGTAAGTTAGAAGAAGTGACCACACTATCTCACTGTGCTTGAAAATCATATATTTAAAAACATATATGTCTTTTTTAATATATAAATGTATATATGGCTAAATGTGGGTTCCACCCACTAATACTGATAGTGGCTGCAGAGCAGTAGCCCATGCATCTGATTTGTTGGCCTGCAGTACTGTATACTTTAGCTATCAGAATTCATCTGGAAATGAGCTAACTTGACCGGAGGGAACAGACTGCCTACAGTGCAAGGCTCTGTGCAGACTAATTTACCATGCATGGAAAAGCTATGTTTACTTAGGAAAGTGTTACAGTTGTACCTTTTTATCTGTACTAAGTCCCTGGCTAAGCAACTAAAAGTAATCTTAAGGTCACTCCTACCAGAATTAAAGCATCTGGTAAAGGGGCTAGACGTATTCATGATTAATCTTCCTGCTGGATTTGTACTGAGAAATGTAGATATCATCAAGGCATTATAATACATTCCCCTTAGTGACATGTTTTGATGTGATGTCGCAAAAGGTTTGGGTAAGAAAGTTGTAAAACTGTACAATCACTTATCAGTGATTTGATTAGACAGATCTTAATTTCTTGGCAAACATCTAGTTATACCTGCTTATTAAAGACTAACAAGAATGCAGTTGGCTCTACTTCAGTGTAAATTAGATGAAGCCCTTGTTCACAAGGCGCAAATTTATGCATACATAATCTGTAGGTAAAGAAGCAACTTACCTAAGTTTAAGCAACCAATTATTGTATCAAGAGACTGAGAAGATCTTTATAGAAGAAAAAACATTAATGTCTGTTTTTCTGTCCTTCCAAAAGACTTCTTGTTCTGTGGAGATGCTGAGGAAGGTCTTGTCTGAAGCAAGTCATCCCTGCAGTCTCACAGCTGTATAAATTTAAACTGAATTTAGAAATTTTAGGAAATAAAAATATTTGGTCTGGATGTTTTCAGAAGAAGGCCTGACTTTAGACCCTTAAAGAGCATTATTACTAAAGTATTGCTTTCATGTTCTTGATTATTTCATCGGAGTCTAGAGGTGTATGTATTTCAAAATAAGATTTATTTCTGAGTCTCTTGTTCATATGCATCTGTATCTGCACTTCATATGAGTTTCTTGATATAGAAATACAGTGTAAACAATTAACGCACCATAACATTTTATAGCTTTCAAATTACCAAGCTGAATTCAGCCGCTGGTAGTTTAAGAAGATAAAGGCAGTGAAGTTTCCATCCCAGGGCACTGTGTTTGAATATTATTTTGATCCAAAGACAAGGAAATTCGTGCCCTGGACTGATAAAGTTCCAAATCTCGGTGTGGCTCCAGATGCACCTTTACAGGGATACATGCATGTCAGTGATCACACAGCTGAGTATTGTTAGATGCAGTAACATTTGGGGGTTTGTCATGATTTCTGATGCCGCCTTAGATGCCCTGAAAGTAACATTCTCCAGATGTATTTGGATAAACCTTTACTGTCTGACCTGTGTGCCTTGAGTTGTGGTTTGGGGGTCGATGGTGAAACAAGGCTTTTATAGAGTTTTAGATTATTGAAGCAGTAAACAGTATTCATATTCAATGTGTTATTGGTATAAAACCTTTTTCCATAGTTGGAGAAATTCTTGCTCCAAGTCTGTTTAATGATGCACTGGGAGTGGTGTCCACAACAGCTATATACCAAAAATTGAAGCCTTAACATTGTTCTATTGCCAGCTTTATGCACAGGTATTCTTTTACCAAGTAAATTCCCTTCAGGCTAACAGAAGTGTATGAGAGCTATTGGCAGCAAATCATCAGGTCAAGAGCATAGTGGAAAGGTGATAAACCTACAAAGTTACAATTAAATTTGTGGAATGTGAATTCTATAAATTGTGATAGAATTAAAGTATATGCCTCTCAGTGGAGGAATAGAAAGCATGAGCCTAGTAGTTAAATATTAATTGCCTTATTTGGGGGATTTTGATTGGTTGGTTGTTTTTTAATCTGATTCACATAGATGGCTCTCAAATGCTTCTCAGTGGTTGGTTGCATTAGTTTCTAGGTCTTTTTCTTTTTAAAAGCTTAGACAAGTAGGATTTTTATTGGGAGGATTAGAAGGTTACTGACATAGGTAGTTATCCATTATCAGCTATCTTATAACAAGTTGTCTTTGTTGTAGCATAAAATTTGGTAGGAAAATGGAGTTTGGAAGAGAAAGTTTTGTAAGGCAGTGAAGATCATCTGTGTTCACAGTAAGTAAAGCTAATCTGTTGTCAACTGTTTGCCCAAAGAATTTTAGATATGCTGAAAGCCAGGCCAAATATTAAATGAAATATAAATTTAAAAATTAAACAAAATACCGGTTGTGCTAACCTTTGTTTCTCCACCAGTTTTGTGAGACTGGCATTCTGTAAAAGCTGAAACGAAACCAACACATTTCAACCAAAACCTGATTTCAAAATCTTCCTACTAAAAGAAATCGGAAAAGAAGTTGAATGCAAATCTTCACATGGAAATACTATGCACATGAAAAGTAATCCAGTAGAATGTTTTGCACTAGTAATTATATTTGAGAATGAGAAAAAGGTGTATCCCAGTTTATTCCTTTTTAGTATGCAGTCATAGCCATATATCAAGAGAAAGAGAAATTACTGTGTGCTTTTAAAACTAAAATATATTGTGCAAGTGTTTGATATTTTTTTCCTTTGCAGTCCCAGGCAATCCTTGTTCACACATTTGAGACAGCACGTCTCAAATATTTTATTGATTTACTCTTAGCAAAAGGGACACCAGTCATGCTTGTTGGAAATGCTGGAGTAGGAAGAACGGTGTTCGTAGGTGATAGGCTTGCTGTTCTCTCTAATGACTACCTGCTAGCTAACATTCCTCTCAACTACTATACAACGTCAGCAGTGCTGCAGAGTAAGTTCCGTATGGATGTAAGAAACCTATCTGCCATCAAATGCAAAGAGGAAATTTTTATGCAGTAATAAGGTCTCATACAGCTATTTCTCAGGGCAATGGATTGCTCAGGGGAGCAAAAGCAGTGAGTGGCCATGACCTCACTATCTGTACACCCAGTCTAGACCTGCTTGGTTCCTGTCTCCTTCCTTGCCAACCATCCTTCCCTCACTGGGACACATCAGGATAGTAACATGCTGCCACTGCAGTGAGCATGGTGACACATGGCTCAGCTCATGCGTTACAGAGCTGGGGAGGCAGCAAGGATGTATTTGCTTTTGACATCCACAGGTCTGTTGGCTGCTGCCTTTGTCTGGGCCTTGGGATAATCATCACCTAGAAGAGTGGAAAGTGAGGATAGGTAAGAGGTAAGCAGGAGGATGAAACTGGTTGGGACAAATTGACACTGACACTGTGCCCCAAGGAGTTACTATGTACTTCATGTGGGCAAGACAAAATTCAGTTTTACCTTTATTAATAGGAAGCCTTGAGCCATCTTTGGCTGGTCTGAGTGTCTCTGCCTTGTGCCTGTGGCTGTACCAAAAAGGGCAATCAGGAACTGGGCTTTCTTTGACTAGGCACCATACAATCCCAGAGGAGGGGGAGCCTCTGTCCTGAAAAGTTTGGAGTCTCCATGGACAAGATGGGTACAGGGCAAAGGAAATAATTATATAGCACATAAGCAGAGGGAACTATATGTTGGCAGAAAACATTATACTGGTTCTAGGTTTTGGAACAAGAGGAGTCAGATAGTCATTGTAAAATAGGCTGATAAAAGCTCTGCATCTCTTCCCCTTTTCTTGAACATCACCATCAAGAGAGTACAGCTGTCAGTAGCTGTGCCCTCAATGCCACCTTCTTTCTTCTTTGTAGTAACATGAGCTGGTATGATATAATTATACAGAAAGTATATGACGTCCTATTCACTGTACAGCTTTTTACAGCTGTAAAAAACACTAGAGAAAGAAGTTAATACACTGTCTTATCCTTTTACATGATCTGGGAGAAGATATAAAAACATTCTCCCAATTTTAAAAGCTTCCCAATATGTAAGGAGTCTTTAAGTAAAATCTTCAGAAGCATTTAAGTTTGCCTGATGCTTAATTTAACTGCTTGGGAAATCAATTTTTTGCTTTCTAGCCAATCTACATTGCTGCTAATGGATCAAATGTCACTAGGCTATTTAAAAAATAAGTATAAATCTATACTCTCTATTATTCAATGGAGGCTTTTTTCCCTGCTTTTTCTTTCCTGGCTCCTGTTGATTTGTTCTGTTCAGGCCAGAAAAATAAATACTGCTTTCAGTTTACTTTGTACCTCAATTTGTTCTTTGAAGTGTTTCCAAATTCATGTTAATTTAGATTCCTACATTAGCAGAACCTGATAGCCTTTTTGCCCCTCAAAATGAATGGAGAGATTTGGGAAGAAAATCTGCTGTGCCTCAGGGTCAGATCCTGAGCTGATATAAACTGTCCTACCTCCTTTAACAGGGAATCAGTCCTAAAAAGTTTCAGCTATTCCTCTGTTTTGAGAGGGATTGTTTAGCTAATAATTGTCATTCCAGCAGCAACCATGACCAGGGCACTAGAGCACAAAGGCATAATGCTTTCCATTGCAAACAGAGACTGATAAAAGGAGCTCCTAGGCAAATGATACCAAAGGTTATGTATTCTTCATGCAGGAAACTTCCTAAATAAACCAAATAGGTGAAGTCAACATCACAAGGGCTTTCTCTGCAAGTTCATAACACCTGCCAACAGCACTGCAGCAGTTACTCTGTATTGATACACAGTGTCATTAAATTAAAACTATGAATCTTTAAGGATTTGCTCTGAAATGTTAGTGTTATTATCATCCCTTCAGATTTTTAAGTCAGTATTTTAAAACATCCACTGCTCCTCTTTTTCATCTCCTAACATTTCTTAAGTGGACTCCACTGATTGTCTGCAGTTCTTCTTTCTCTCCACAGTTCTTCAGCTGAGTGCCTCTTGTTAAATGCTCTCCTAGCAGCCCATAAAAAAATAAATCAAGTTATGAGTCCCTCCACTAATCACAGTGGGTGAAGAACTCTGTGATAATTCAGGAACAAATATATTGCATTCACTTTTCATTGTGTTTACAACATTTTTGCAGTCAGCTGTGATGGAATGATTTTGTTCTGTCATGTATAGCTCATGACTGCCTCTTGCATTATTTCTGTGTTAGTTTATAGCATTGCTCCTTCCTATACAATTAATTCAAGTGATATGCTGTAATGCCATCCTTATATGTTTGGGCTACAACTCTAAGCAATTGTTTGGAGCAATCAGGTTGCAGTCATTTTGAAGGGAAGAGGCATCCATATCAAGTTACAAAAATGAACAATTTGCATCAAATCTTGGTTCAAAAAGAAGAGCTTAAGAGCTGAACCTGTTAAAATATAGCTATCCACTGCACTACCATGCTCTTTCCATAGTTTAGAAATTAAAAGATTTTCTTACAGATCATATCACTTACAATCTGTAGTATTTTCTGCTAGCTCCCATCTTATCTATATCCACATAACCTTTTTTGAGGTACCTGCTAGAGTTGGTGAGATTAGCATGTAGTGTTGGGTTTTATTTAGCATTCCCTAAGGCATATGACTCACCAGCTCTGCCTAGAAAATCAGAAAGCTTGAAAATCTTCCCTGATGGAGGCAGGTTCTGATGCAAACTAAATATTAGTATTTTAAGTTTGGGGTTTTTGATAGTACTAAAATCTTGAACAGTGTCACAGAGAATAAATTTGCATAAACATTTAGGTACTGTGGAAGACGTTAGTAAAATATATTTCTTTGTTGTACTGCAATAATTTGGAGAAACATAATAGGAACAGACTACATTTGTGACACTATTTAGAATTTGGATAAGCTTAAGGATCGAGAAAGGAGTATACCTAATTTGAGGTTTAAAAGTATGCCTATATATGTACCACAACTAAAAGAAGAAAATCTTTTTTTTTTTTTTTAACCTAAGGTATTAAGGTATTTTAAACTTTTCACATGCATACACTTTCTGCAAAAGGTTTTCTCCTATTGTAATACTACACTAGAAAAGTAGGATCACTGTAGTCACAGCCAGCTTTTTTTCACAAAATTTATAATCCTTTCAGCTGCAGGTGTGCTGCAGTTCTACGTTTCTGTCATGTCCTCCCATGCGCCTTCACTTTTTACCTGCTTGCTTTTCTTCTCCATGGTCTGTAACCATCCTTTCAGTTGACTGTGACTAGACAGAAATGTCTTTGGAAGCATTTATGATGTTTCTTGAATTGGCCAGACAAAATCACCGTTGAGGTCTACAAATGATTTTTTTCACTGTTCGAGGAATCTAAGATGACAACACAATACTCCTTTCTCCTAATGAAAACTGTTTCAAGTGTTTTTTGTTTATACTGCTTTGCTTAAGAAACAAAAATGTCTGCTGCAAGTCAGAACTCGGCATTCAGATGTTGCTATGCAAGTGCAGTTTATATTTCCTACAGGCTGTCTTGAACACATAGTGCAGTTTTTAAAAAATCAAGACAAGTTCAAAATTGTATACTTACATTTTGCTCTTTCCTATCTAACCCAAAGCTTTTTAACATACAGGCTAATATAATGGAAAAAAGAAAAAACTCTGTAGCCCATAATATTAGGATATACTGTATGCTTCTTCTTTCCTATTATTATTATACATGGAACTGATAATCTTTTTTTCTTCCTCCCCTTCCTTTCCTATTGACAAATATTAAATTCATAAAAGATGTGGGCTTAGTTGTCTCAAAACTAATAGCAAGCGTATTCCACGTTAACAGTAAGGTTGACTGGAAAAAAGAATCTGGGCTAGATGCACAAAATTTTTGAGAAATATATTTCCTCTTGTCCAGCAGTGTTTAGTGAGAAGTCTCATGCATATAAGACCTGAATGAAATTCTCTCCTTTGCTGCAAGGGCTATGAACAGACATCTTTCATAAAATTTCTGTAACCACCTTTGGTTCAAAACTCCACCGTGAATGAGGCAGAGAGGATTTGAAATTAGGCTCTCCACTGAAGGTGAGAGCCCCTGTCACTGGGATATGCTGAAAAGTTTTCCCTGACATTCACTCATTACTGTGGTTTCATTTTGTGCAAAGCATTTATGTGATTATTGAGAGAGAAAAAATGCATGAGCTAGGAGGGAAGAGAGATGAGATGGTTAGATTCCAGTCCTGTTCTAATAAATTCCTAACGATTTCTGTGAAATGAAAAATCTCAACAGAAGTGACTGAAAACAGATCACCACTTAACATGTGAGAGCCTGGTGGTAAAGATTATGTGGGTGATACAGTTAAAATCTTGACAAAAATCTCCCATAACTAGAACAGAGTGTTGACCATGACCACAGACCATGAGCTGTTGTATAAAAGYAGCTTTTCCTTTGCAATTTTAATGAAGCCAGTGGTTTTCATCTGCTTTTTAAAATGTCTGACATTTTTTGTTTCATGTCAAACACCTCAAGATTTTTTCAGTTGAACATCTGTAAAATCAATTTCTTGGAAACTTAATGCCTATAAGATTTAAGTTCCAAGCTACCAAGTGTCAAGTCTGTGATCTTTAAGACAGATTTTGAAGCAAATGAGCTGCAGACAGTGTTTCTATACATGTAAATCAAGTGACTGCTCACAAAAGTGGCCAGGTCTTGTTGTTTGTGGGTCCATATTTCCACTCACAAAATAGATGCAGGGTTGCCAGTGCAATTGCAAATCAAACGTCCCTGAAGTTGAATCCTTTATTGTGAATCTGTGGAATGTGACAGTGACAAAAGTTTAGGACCACATCATGTTAAAGTTCAACATTATAATAATGCTTAATACTAGTGGTTTTCTCTTATATTTTCAAGATAAATTGGAATTTTTCTCTAGTTGTCCTTCTTGTTCTACCTATAAGGGAAAGCGATACAGTCAGCTAAAAATTGTATCAACCCAAAATTTATGTCGTAAAATATAAAGATCTAATGAATGCTTGAGGGTATTTGAATTAATTTGCTTGCTGTTGTAGTAAGACTGTTTTCTGGTGGTCAGCATTCAGCATCATGTAAGCACCTTGGTATATGGAATAGGCTGCAATTTGATATAATCAGACTAATATATTTTAGTATGAGAGATACCACACTATCTTCCTCATTAAATATGTGAGCTATTTTTAAAGGACATTTATCATTCATATTTGTACTTCTAGAAATGTTAGAGTCCTCGTTTATGTTTACTAAGAGAAAATTAACTACCATAATGGTAAAACTGCTGAATGTAAGAATACCTGGGGATTTCACATTCATTTCAGTCCCAAAGGATGCAAATGGATACCTAGTGAGATTTTCAAAAGCCATGAAGTATCCAGACAACTAAATCAACATGACTGTTCTGGAATTCAGAAACCAAGTGTGATTTTTTCAAAGGCACTTTATGAGTTTCACTGATTACTAAGCACTTTAGTAGTTTGAATCCATTGCAGGTAGTGAAATATTTTGTAAACTTTATCCAGTGTGATTTTGAATTCTTGGTTTAATCTCAGCATTGCTTAGTATGGTAACCATTTTATATATTTGTGTAACATTTCAGAGATGCTTGTAAAAAAGATGGAGAAAAAAGCTGGTTGTAACTATGGTCCAGTAGGACATAAAAAACTTATCTATTTTATTGATGACTTAAATATGCCTGAAGTGGATGGATATGGAACAGTTCAACCTCATGCATTGATATGGCAACATATAGATTATGGATACTGGTGAGCATTTACAACTTATTATGATACGCTATAATTTTTATATTATGTGCCATGGTGGGATCTCTTAAACCACACAGAAATTAAAAGCTTCAAGAACTGCTCAAAAACAAAACCATTTTCTCCTTGGAGTTTATAAGTGCTTTTAGAAGAGAAGCAGAAAGTGAAAGAACTGTAGATAGCCGTGGAAGGGGAACATCCTTCAGCTGCTCCTGATGGAGCTGTCTGAATGTTGACCCCATAAATTGGTCTGATGAGAATAAGGATGTCTGAGGTACAGAAATTATTTTCCTAAATTGCAGCTTGCCAAATGTTTAACTTACACTAACACCCATCTCTCAATCACCCTTAAAGACAGCAGACAAAATCCACAGAAACTTTGTAATGTTGGTTCAAATGAATACTTATTCCTTCTATGCCATGAAAAGAAAAACATGAAAAAGGACCATGTAAGAAAAGTAAGTCAATTTATACAATTAGGGTTTTTCCACTCTTAACTTCCAAAAGATGATTTAATTTTTTGGGCACTTAAAATATTTTGTTAACATCCTTTTATGAGAGGCTGTATAAAAAGAAAGTTTTCGGTTTAAAATTAACAAAATAGTGTTTAATTTTTGTTCTGATACAGAACAATATGTGATATCTTGTGTAAATACTTAACGTTGTTATGAATGCCTATTAGACTCTTGTTGTTCCTATACATGCTGGTCACTTTTATAAAATTGTGTTATGATTCTGGCTTTAATAATGCTATATGGATTGGTGTTCTGAAGAGTAATTAAAATAATCAACTGCCAAAATTAATTATCCTGAATTTGCCAGCTCTTTGGGAGAAAAGCTGATACAAATTCTTGTGATTTTTTTTTCAGTTTTCAATTCCTGTTATCTCTCAGTATTCATTTGAAGCTGCTCTAAGGAATATGCTGCCAGAAATCTCAGTGTGTGCCTCTAAAAACGCTTTCTGTTTCTTTAAATAGTAGTAGAGCATTTTCAGTATTAGGGTCAAATCTAGATGCTCAGTAACTGAGTCAGAACTATAGCGTATATGTCACTGCAGAGCAAAGTGGTGACAGGATGAAATGATCACTGCTGGCACAAAGAATTCCAGGTGTGCCTAGTTAGAGAAAACCTTCCAAAAATAAAGATCTAATAATCCTACATAAATGGAAAACAAAAGCATGTTGCAAAGTTAGAGTTTATGGCCTATTCAGAAACTGATATACAGATTCTTCCTAGGAATGGTTTAGATTTCCTGCCTCTCCTTCATGAAGGAAAGCATAAAATTTTTTGTTGCTTATTTATTTCGCAGAGGTGTGAAGAAAACATTTTTCTCTGTTGTGAATGATCTTGTGGGTAAAGGAAAGAAGTGATCAACAATGAAAAAAATATTAAAAATACATAGATACATGTGTGTGTACCTATGTGTGTATCAAAAGGAGATGTACAGATAAGCAGGCATCCCACTCAGAAAAACAACAATACTTCGGTGATAATAGAAAGCTGAGTGGCTATACTCAGTTCTCTACTTCTTCATCAGGTGTTCAGGGTTTTTTCCCATACCATTAAAATTTAGGTTTCACACAGGGCTCTGCTTTTCCCTGGCATTTATATAGTTATCTCACTGTAGCTGTGACCAAGGTGAGGCAGTAGAATCTGTGCTATTCTGTCATCTTTTGATGCCGATTCAGTTGAATCTGATAAGCTTTTCACTGGGTCATACTTCATCACAAGAAAGAATGACACCAGGTGTTAGCTGAATATCTTGTTAAGGAACAAGACATAAAGAGAAAAAAGGAAGTGACTGCTGAAATCTGAAGCACCTCTAGCTCGGTGAGATTAATCAGTTCTAATTCAGAGACATGCAAAGCAAATGTGTCAATGCTATTCTGTTTTTTTCTGAAGTTATAAACTATTCAAACCTTGATTTTTTTTTTTTCTCTCACAAAGTTTTCAAACTTCTGATCTTAAAAGTTCCTACTGCATAAGACTATTGCTTTTTCTTTCTTTTGAATTTGCCTTGATTGGAAAACAAAACAAAACCAAAAAATTAAAATCTCCATTTTACAAGACAAATCAAATTAGGAAAAAGCAGACCTTCCCATTTAGGAATTTTAAACATATGCATCTAAAAATCCTCAAACAGAATAAAACTTAATTGAGTTTTGTGCAAACATATGGAAAAAAAGTAGTTCTTTGAGAAAGAAAAAGAATGGATGATAGGGTGATGTCCTGGGAAAGATTTATTGATTTAAACAGGGAGTGCCTGCATTATTTATGAATTTTTCTTTTTCTGTGCTTTTTTTTAAAGATGGTAGTTGCTTGGCACCTCCTTCAGTTGAAAATGAGTTGTTTTTGCTTCTAAAGAAATAAGATGCTGTTTTCAGATCTGGGCAATCAGAACTCAAATTGCCTAATATTGAAAGTCACTTAAAAAAAATAAAAATGTGGCATTCTTAATTCACCTGAAGCTATGCAGTGTGTGATTTGGAGAGCCAGAAATAGTGTCTATTGGATGATACTACAAAAAAAAAGGAGTGATTTTTCCAAGCATGCCACCTCCTTACTGTATATTTTCTCTTAAGTATACTTGATTCCCATTTTTTTACATAGTTCTCAGAGCAATTTTTTCATTCCTGCCAAGATGATCTTTGACTCCTTTTTTCTTGCTGAAATCTGTTAATTTTATCTGCTCTTTTCTATCATAGCTGTGTGCACTCTCAAACTACCTTGAACTTCTTTTAAGCATGTTGTACACGTCCCAGTTTGTTTGGAGCCGGTTTCACTTAAAAATGTCTCTTTATCATGATCAGAATGTTTAGTGAGAGTATAACGTGTTCATTTTAATAAAAATGTTGAGCAAAATATTTTGCAATAGAAATTGTGTTGTAAAAACTGTCAGTGTCCATCCTAATTTGATACTTCTGTGGCTATTTTTATTCCAGAATTTCCCATAAAGCAGAACTGTTGACTTTTTCCACTGAGGATAATCCTGAAAAATATACAGTATTTTGTCACTAATGTTAATCAAGGTAAATTTTCTCTCTTAGGGATGATAGGCAGAAGCTAACTATTAAAGAAATTCATAATTGTCAGTATGCTGCCTGTATAAATCCAAATGCTGGCATCTTCACTGTCAACCCGAGGTTCCAGGTATGATTTGAAGTGTCATATTATAGCAATCTTTTATTTCATATTTAATACATAAGATGATTATTCAGCTTCTCACTGCAATGGATATGAGACATTGGGATAGGAGAAAGCATTGTCTCTGAGCCTTATACAGCTTCAAAATCCTGCTGTTTCTATAGTTAAAAAGAAATAGAGAAGCCGTATTTGTTACAGTGTTGAGAATCCACTGAATTTCATAGCAATTGCAGGCTTATGTGGTCCTTCACCTGGCAGATGTACCCTTGAGGCTCCTAGCCAGACATGCAACTGCTGTGGAACTGCATCAAGAATGAGGCTAGAAATGAAGTGTTTTTTGTGACATGACACACAGGAGTCTGGATTTTCTCCATGTTGTATTGTCATTTTAGCACTTGATTGACTCTTATCTGCTATCTTGTAATGAAGAATCTTTATCTCTTTTTCCCTTTTCATTTTCAGAGGCATTTTGCAGTATTTGCTTTGAACTTCCCTTCTTCAGATTCCCTGATTACCATCTATAGCAAGATAGTTTGCTTCCACTTTCAGCAACAAGCTTTTGCTCCATCAGTATTCAAGAATATTCCAGCAATAGTACAAGCAGCCATATGGCTTCACCAGACAGTCATTCAAAACTTCCCACCAACTGCTACTAAGTTTCACTATATCTTTAACCTGAGAGACCTCTCCAGCATCTTCTGGGTATATATCATAGGTTGATTTTTCTACCTAAAGACACTATATTACTGCTGCTCTTTATTGTTTCTAATGATATAAATGCCTGTGGACCAGTGAAGAAGAGATGCCCATTATACAAAGTAGAAGATAGTCCCTGAGGTGATTATGGTTGCCTAGAGAGGAGAAAAAAGGTATTTAATGTAAATAGAGCAATGGTTTGCAAATCTTGCTATGTTTACTTATTAGTTTGGCAAGAGAAGATTAACATCTGTTGAGAGGGAAGGACAACCTTCCAGAGACTAGGTAGAAGGAAACTGAGTTTGAAGAAGCTCTAAAACAGGATCTGAACCAGTAGCCAAACATCAGAGTAGAAATTAGTGTGGAAATTGTGTGAAGGATATAATACAGCACATTCTGGTCCATCTTGCAAAAACAGATGAGTCTGATCCTTGATTTGGTTTTCACCTGCTTTAATGTTCCTTGGAGAGCAGCCCTGTCATCCTCCAGAATATTTCTCTTTCCTGTCACCCCACAGATTGTCCTGACCTGTTAGCAAGGAGGCCTGGATTTGTCAGGTCTCCTATTGATGCTGCCCTGTATGACACATACTGAGTTTGCATGATGGGCCAGTGCACCCCATCACATTTGAACCCATGCTGGCATTAAATTTGTTAAGGAAGGGAATTTGGGGTGATGGCTTAGTGCTAATTTTGTCATGATAAACTGTGTTCTGTTTTCTTGAGTGGTATTATAAAAGAAGGCTAGAACATGTAGGATCCTGTCAGTATTGATTCTCCCCTACATCCTATATTGCACCAGAGCTTGAAACCATATTGAATCACCTAGGTGTGCCAGTCAGTGGAGAGCAGACATTTGTTTTAATTATACTTTTCCAGAATCAGCTGAAAAACATGGTAATTTGCAGAGAAATTCTGATTCACATTAAAGAATTTATAGTCTCCAGCACAATGTGTTATGGTTAGCTAGTCAGTTAGTACAATTAATGTCTTTAAGGAGAGAATCTAACTGATACTCTGTAGAGTGGCCTATTTTGATGCCCAATGACAGCATTTAAAAAAATAAATATTGTGTTGTCTTCAGGGCATTCTATTTGTTACACCTGAATGTTTACAGCAACCAAATGATCTTATATGACTTTGGCTTCATGAATCAGCACGTTTATGGGAATTAAATTGGTGGACTAATTTCTTTCGTAAAATGATGTTGGACACTAGGCACAAGTATTTTGAGGTATGGCAATAGCCTGAATTTTTTCTTAATGCTGATGCATTGAAAAGGCTTTATTGGTGCCATTATGAAAGAGTAGATTGTGGCTCTGTGGTTCAAGCTACCTTCCATTATGTTTGTTTAAGTAGGGATTTATCCTTTTTTCTGTCACACAGAAATTAACAACACTTATTCTCTGCAGTTGGAAAAATTATCTGTTATTCTGTAAATAGTCTGCCTTACCTGTTAATTAGTTAATGAAGTAGTAGGTCTTTATAAGAAAAGTAATATTAATCTTTTGTTTCAGAGAAAGGGAAAATGCCTTTAAAATTAGGTTAATTCGCTACGGGAGCAAACATTTAAATACGTTAAACATATTTACTGAACAATGCCACTGCATGGGAGAGTTAAAGTTGTTTGGTTGCCTAGCATTGTACATTTTTAATTCTTAATCAGCCTAGATTTTTCCTAAGTGTGATCTTAGATTTTTTTCATCTGTAGGTTTTTCATGTGTATTCTTACCTTATCTCAGGTTAAGGTAATTTGGTTCTTTACTGTGTGGGGCAATTTCTTACTATCAATCATGGCCCAAAATCTCAGTTCCAATTTCTGAAAACTGATTAAGTACATTTGCTTTGTTCTCCTGCACAGAAGAAAGAATAGGCTGTTTTCAGGAGATGAAGTGAAGATTTTGCTGAATCAGTAAGGCTCAGACTTCATCATTGCTCCTTGTCATTATTTATAATCTTTCTTTAATATATCCAGTCCTTCTATTTACGTGCAATATCAATGATTTTCAGAAAGATACAGAGACCCATGCTGGCAGAGCTTAGTTTTGTTAAGGCAGTTTCTATTATTTGCAGTGTCAAATCATTTAACATGGAACCTTTTCTTCTCGTGGAGTTGGACTAGAATTTCAGCTTCATTGTTGTTTTTCACTTTGCACATACTCAGGCAGGAGGTGTATAAGAGAAGGTCTTGACAAAGCAGCCTATTATAGAAGTTCCTCTCCAAGAGGATTAAAAAAGAGCTTAAATTACAAAGATAACCATATGGACCTTTCATAGGGACTGTAGATTCTGTTCTGCTGATTGAGAGGTTGATGTGATAATCATCAAAATGCAGACAGAAGCCTTCTCAGGTATCACTAGTTATTCTTGAAAATGTTGGTAAGCCATTATCTTCTCTGAAGTTTTGTGACTGAGAGTTGTATCCCCGTCTGACAAACAAAAGTGGCAGGGTGTCTTAGCCTTACGATTTGGCAGTCCTTGAAAAGCACATGTGAAATTGAATCCTGTAAAGTTTTTTTCCCACCTTTTATAATTTTTTATGGATCAAATCATGAATAAAGCTGATATAGTTCTACAGTGAGGTCAGAGAGGATTGGCTTCCAGCAGTATTTTGGTTGGACACGTTTCTGCCTCTTTCCTAGATGCATCCAGATTAGACATATTATCCCTTTGTTTATTTATGAAAGTTCTCATGAATGTTTTTTCAGGAATGATTTTTTTCAGTGGCATAATATATGAAGAGAATGAGAGGGTTGCTTTTTGATTTTTCATTGAGACATCGAAGAAAAAAGAAGGAAAAGATCCGCTGTGCTGTCATTAACCTCTGGTCTGCTGCTGCAAGGCAGTAATCCATTAGAATCTGAATCTGATTAGAAAAATGAGATTTTGAAAATAATTTGTAGATGTTTGTATGAATGATTAAAATATCAATTGCAAGAGATTTCTTTTTAAATCTCTCTCCAGTGTAAGTTTTGTGGTAGGAAATACCAAAATACTTATATCTGAAAACTCTAGCAACTAAACCTTGTCTAATATTTGGGCAAATTCTTACTTGGCCTCATTCATCCTATAGTTATTCCATGATCACCGAAAACATGCCTTAAGTAGTCTCAGATGGAAATTCCAAGAGTAAATTAAAGTTTGATACATATTTTTCATGAAGTGCTTTTGTAACAAAAAACTATCCTTCGGCCTTTGTGGTACAAACTACCAGACGTGATCTAGAGGCCTGATCAGTCTCCCTTCAAGTTAGCTAGGTCTTTGCTCTTAGTCAAGTCAGCATCCTTCCGGGGTCCTGGAATGATGCTGTGGGGAAGCTCAACATAAAGAATGAGCTGTGATAGTTGTAAAGAACTACAGGTACCTTCAATATTTGACCAAGGAAAACAAGCTTTTCAATCTGCTTGCTCAAATTTTGAAAAGAAATAAAAAGCTGACATGAAGGTAATGTGCCTTTAGGTGTCACAAGCACATTAGCACAAAAATAGATATTTTAAGTTTAGTGTCATAAAGAGAAATTGAGAAAGTTGGCTAATATGGTCCTTAAAGTCTATGTTATGTTATTGTTTTTTGTCATCAGGTGCCAGATCAGTCGTATCCTGGAAGCCCCTAGGGGTTATGCACTTCTGATTGGAGTAGGTGGTAGCGGTAAACAAAGCTTGTTGAGGCTGGCAGCATGCATCTGTTCCCTGGAGGTTTGCCAAATCACACTGAAGAAAGGCTATGGGTTCCAGGACCTAAGGGTAACCTAACAGATATTATTTGCATCTGTTGAGAGTTAACTGCTTCAACAATTTGTTGTTTTGTTGTTGCACAGACTTGATAAAATCACAGGTGAGGCAGTATAATTTACAGCAACAGCCCTAGTGGTTCCTGTGGTTTTCAGCTGTATTTCTTATTTTGTTTATCTCTGAAAATTGGGTGGTCAAAAGATATTTTAGTGTCTGGTTTTGTGCTTCATGGGATTTGATTGTTTTTCCGCTCTTCCCAAGGTAGCTACTTCACACACCACAAAGATCTGGTTGAAATTCTGGTATTTAAATTTAGCCATTTGTTAAGAGTTTTTGCACGTTGTTGCAAATTTATTGATCGAGTGTAATAAAATTGTTGGGGATGAATGCAGGGCAAAATTCTGTCCCTGCTGCGTGTGAACCATTTAATCACTGAAACTGCTCATAGGCAAAGGCAAGGAATATAGTTAAGTGAGGTGCTGTGCAAGGCTTACAGGTTTTGGCACCTTGCAAGGCTGAACCCTATGTGAACAAACAGGAAAGGAGGGAACATTTTCTTCCTCTTCACTCCATGCAGACAGCAAGTGATGTTTCTGAATCCCATAGTCAAAAGGCTAAATGAAGATCTGATTATGCTCAAATTTGATGCATGGTGGCCCCTAAAACACCTGTTTGTTAGCCTGGACCATGGTCAAGCCCCCATAGCATGTGCAGTCTGAGACATCAGCTTTGAGAGGAGGTACACACTGTTGTGTTTTGGAAAAGCAGTGAGTGTTCTTCAGTGTCTTTGACTTGTTATGCCCTCCTTCCCCGGGCAAATGAGATGCTGTCTAAGGTACAGGCACAAGTGGTTGTTTCCCCTATGCTGTTTCCAACTGGGGAACTTCTAAACCTCTGTTAACAAGCCTGAGGACTTGCCTTCTGCTAGCTCATGTAGTAACTTGTTCTTATCAGACAGCATTAACCTTATTCTGTACTTCAAATGCAACCATACTCAAGTGCAAGTGATGCATTTTTTTGGAACGCGATGCCAAAAAGCATTCCAGGTTTGTACAACTGTTAGTACAGTTGTCCCATGCCCCTCTCTGGGGCTACCATGTAATATGACAGTAAAAGAACAGTATGCTGTTCAGTCTTTTTTTTTTTTTAAGTGAAATTATTTAGGAGAATTTTCCCATTAAAAAAAAAACACCGGGGGGGGTGAGGAGGTACAGAAGTAACAGAGTCTAAAATGGGTCTGACTTTTCAGTGCAATTTCCAGAGATTATTGATGTGATTACAGCTGTTCTTGATGGGGACTTTCTTGGCAGTAAGGCTGCAATATCCATTTTTTAGTAAAATTGTGATGGGGAGGTTCCTTGATTAGTGGCCTGCTTTTATCTTTACTACTTAGTCATGTCAAAACCATGGTGCTTGTTAGTATATGTAGGAAATAGGCAAACAGCCTGTTTTCCCTTTGGATGTGATGCAATAAATTAACAATATGTAAATAAATTGAAAAAAGTAAGGAGAAGTTATCAATGCATTGCCATTCAGTAACATGCATTTGGCACTTTTTCTGTATCAACATTTTAACAGAGCATGAATGATTAACTCTTTTCCTTACAGGTAGATCTTGCCAATTTGTACATCAAGACTGGCGCCAAGAACATGCCCACAGTGTTTTTGCTGACAGATGCCCAGGTTCCAGATGAACACTTTCTTGTGCTGATTAATGACTTGTTGGCATCAGGTGATTAAACCAACACAGTTCTTGAAAGATCTTCTCCAATGACAAATGATCTGTGGTTTCAGTGAACTTTAAAGAGGTTATTTGTCTTTTAAATATTTGTATGGGGAGCCTTTAGAGAAGCTACATCAACCCAGGCAATTTGAGCATTGAGTCTGACTTGCTTAAGAAGGCTTTGCCCAGTAAGGAGACAAATTGCTAAGGCCTATCATTCGTAACTGCATGGGCTTGGGGGAAGATAGGAATCTGTCTTTCACTTAATGCCATGTTTGCTTTGATATGATTTCACTGACTTTGAGCAATTTCCTCTTGACTGCCCAAGTGTAATGGACAGTTATACAGTTTCACCCATGTTTTAAAAATTAGAGAATCTGGATTCTGAATGTGAGGATCTGGAGAGAGAGGGAGAGAGAGAGAAGAGAAATGGGAATAAAACGGAAATAAAACCATTCTGTACAGCTAGCTCTAGAGACTCTTGAAAGTTTTTTTTTAATTGTGATTTCATTTTTGCAACCAGTGTGGAAGAAAATTTTTCTAACAACTTGTGAGAAAGGGAAACACTGTTCCGTGGGGTGTGTCATTTATGAGTGAACTTCCTGTCAGGACAAATATTTCTGCTTTGGGAAAACAATGTTTTTTCCTCTCTCTTAAAATAAAATTTGTTTTCTTTAAGTAAAAAGGCGTTGGGAACAGGAGGAAACTTACTTGTTCTATCTATTATCCTAGTGTGGCTCTCCTTCTGTGCCTAGACCCCACTGTGTGTAGAAGATTACACTTAATGTACTGTGTAAGGCTTCTCCTAACTATCCCTTTGTCTTTTTGCAGGAGAGATTCCAGATCTGTTCAGTGATGAAGATATGGGGTGCATAGTTACAGGAATTAGGAAAGAAGTCCAAGGCATGGGCCTGACTGACACTAGAGAAAACTGCTGGAGATTCTTTTGGGATAAAGTGTGGCTACAATTAAAGTAAGGCCCTCTGGAATACCTGAGGGGAGAGAAGCAGTAGCGAGCTGGGCAAAGTTACAGTATATATATAAACATACTTCTTCATACAACTGCATATATAAACATACTTCTCTTAAAAGACCTGCTTTTCAACATGTGACACCAAGTTTATGTTTACATGGCATTTCTTCATACACAAGAATTCCACGGTAATGTTGCAAACTCTAGGCCTAGTTTCCTCTGACCCTGTGACCCTTGAAATTCATAGGACTTCTTAGCTCTACAAGGATTTCTGGACTGCCAGTGTAACACTATATTAAGATATGTAGATACCTACAGGAGAAGTCATTGACTGATATGCTGCCCTGGCTTAAAATAAATCTTTGCTGATTTGAGGGTTTTTTTACATGACGAGGCTACTGAATTAAGTGAGTGAAGGTATACATTTGCTTCTTTCACTTTACCCCACAATAGCTTTCTCTGCGTGGAGGTCTGGGATATGACAAATTTCTGTCTGATCATAGGAAAGTCAGCTGCTCTATGTCTTAGTTTCATTGTCTTATTTTTTGAATATAATGATGCATTTAAAAGAGGTGTGAGATGATAGCAAGGAGTTTATGTGGTGTGACTAGTGTGATTGTAAATACATTCACTGATTACCCATATAGAATTTTTTTTTTGTATAGTCAGCTCTTAAATATTTGCACTAATGACTGAAATGTCACAGTAAATGTTAATTCTTTCTACTTCCCATGCTTTTTGAAACATGGGAACATAAATATAGCCATGTAGCTGTTTTTAGGTCAAAAGCTGTTTAACAATACATATTAAAATGATACCGCAATTGTAACAAATGAAGATAAGTCTGTCTCCTTTTGAACTCCTTTGGAGAGGCAATGTTATTTAGGTAGACTGTAGTTCTCTCTACTGAAAAATGGAAAAGAGACACCAGGCACACTAACCTTAGAATGGAATCGTTAGCAACTTTTGATTTCTGCCGGCTTCAATTTTACACATCACCAGGAATGTATGTGTAGCTGATGCAGCAAAAGTCTGAAAACCATTAGCCCTTTAGAAGGAAAATTTTTGAAAGGAATATGTACCCCACACTTCGGATATTAAACTGATCTGTAAGAACGGGGATGAGAAAAGCCTTCCTGCACCAGACTATTCCACAGTTGTCTGCTGTGTGGGTTTTTTGCTCCTTCTTTTAAAATGCTTACTCACCACTGATCTAAAGCTCATTCCTATTTGTTTATAAGATTTTCAAGTTCTTGCACTTTATAATATATACCTTTCTCTTTCAGATTGTCTTTTTTTCCTTATTTTCTTCTCTTTTTTCCTTTCTTGCTTTAGTTTTGTTTTACTTATGTTCCCTCCCATCTCCTGTTTCATTGCCATCACTTCTGTCTCTCCACAAATTTCTTCCATAACTTAAAGGCTGGTGGAGACTTAAAAGGATCTAGTGAGACATATTCTGTACTGTTTTTATTTGTATTGACTTCAGTGACATGGTGGAATGGAGTGGTACTTACCTTCTCTGTATCTAGCTTGTCAGTGCTGTTTGTCTCTATTTCATGACCATTGCATTTGTGTACGTTTTTTTAAGAACGGACAGGAAAAAAATGTGATGTGTAATATCTCTTTTTATTTTCTTCTTCCTCATTTCTTTCCCTTTGTGCATTCCTTATCTCGCCTACAATTTTGTGTTTTTAAAAAGGCTTTTTAAAAGCCAGCTTTCAAATGCCTTTTACCTTGAGACCATTTCACCAGTCTCCCACTGTGGAAATTAGCACTTCTGGAGGCAAGAACAGGAGATACCTATTTATGTTTCAGAGAAGCAAAGTAGAGACATTATTGTACTGAAGGAGACATAAATTTCACAAGTTAACACACTGACAGATATCTGTATGGACTTCTGGTTGGTGCAGGGTGACCTACCATTTCTTCCTTTGCCTAGATTTGTAGAATAAAAGACTAATAAAATGTGAAAGAGAACAAAGGGGACAATTTAGACAATTTCGGAATGTTAAAGCTTAGTGATATAGTCCTATTTTGCCATTTCATTAAAAAGAATCAACATTTTGTGTTAAGCCACATTTCCCTTGTGCTCACCATCAATCTAACATATAGCCTACGGTCGGGTTTATGATGAGGAATCTGTAGCCCAGGAACGCAAACTACACAGTGGAATTCTTTGAACCACTATAGTTCTTTTGTGTGTGTGTGTGTTCTTCTTGTTTTGATTGTTTTCAATCTGGAAATTGCAATCAATTATGCTATTAACATACTGAGAACATGCTATTTATGTAGGTGTAAATGCATATGGGTGTAAATTGGAAGTATGCTAATTGAAGACAGTGGAGTTGCACCATTATAAAATATGGGTCCACAATTGAAGTATGTGTAGGGACACATATGCACCTGAGGATTTCAAAAACATTGGTGATGAATGATGAAATAAATTTAAAAGGAAGAATGTAGCTTAAGCAAACAAAGCTGATGGTCAAACATTGTAAATGGTAATGTGCTGACAGGGCTAGGCATGTCACTGCAGACTGCAAAGTTTCTAACGCTCACAATGATTTACTGGAGCTCCAGAAGTTTTTCAGTAATCCATACCTCTGTGCAGCAACTGCTCTTAAGTACTCTGTAATTTACCAGAATTTCTTAGAAAAGTAAAGGCCAGAGGAAGCAACTATTCCTCTAAAGCACGGATTTGAGGCATGGTCAGCCAGTGTTTGTATAGACGCTGAACTGCTTTCCCTTGATCTCCATCTGATTTTATTATTCTCTTGGTCTGAGCAAGCTGCACCTCCTTTAAACTTTTTCCCAGAAATGGGACCACAGGGCCTAAATGCCTTAGGGCCCCCATGTCCTACACAAACATACTCTTAAACGTAGTTTTCAGTAAATATACTCTTTCCAGCATTTCATCCTTGCAGATTTTTTGAGTTCTACATTTCTCACCAGCTTACCTCAATTTCCTCAGTGCTCTTAAACATTATTATATATTATAAAGCCATATATATTTACTATATGGCTTTTCTTCTGAACTGTGGAGATCTCAGTTACTCAGTTCCTGTGCAGCCAGTTTTCTTCTTCTTGAGTTGCTGATCTGTACTACAAATGCTTGCTCCTCTTTCTTGAACAAATTTCCCTATTGTCTATTTTTCTCCTGTTTCTAAGTTTACAGTCCCTCAGCATCGGTTGTTGTGAAGTCCCAGCATTAACATCTAAACCTTTTGCTGGTTTTAGGGGAATGCCATTTCTCCAGTTCCTTTCCAGTAACCAAACTAGGTTAAATTGGTCTAGCCATCACATTCTCATAAAGTTCTCCTACCTGAGTGGAGACCATCAATATATAAAGACTTACCATCGCCCCAAGTGTGAGAGATACCTTGCATAGTCTTGTCAATATTTAGCTGACTCCTCATCTTCCAAGGAACTGAGCAGTACAGCAGTTTAATGCTTCAACCCAAATTAATGCCAAACACAGGCAGGCATCCTGTATCACCACAGGCAATCTTGTCCATGGTTTGTTTGTTTGTTTGTTTGTTTAATCATTGCCTTTCATTTCCAAACCTTCTTTCATCAAGACATGTTAGCCTTTTCCTTGTTCCATTTCACAACTGACAGCACATCTCTTTTGTCTGTGAAGCAGAGCAGAGGAACTTGTTCAGCCCGGCTTTTGGCCAACTGTCATGTTTGTTCCTTCAAGGGGATAAATACACATGGCTGCAAACAGCTTGAATGCTTTAATCCCAGCAAAAGAGAACCAAGATTTTAGGGTTTCTGGTTCTATGTTAAAGACTAATATTAGCCCAGATGAGATTATTTTTGTCATGTTCGTAGGGAAATAAGGATTCAAGAGATTGTGCTGTCTACCACTTAATCAGTCCCACCTCCCAAGCAATTTTTGAACTCTTCAACCAATTTCAAACAAATTTGAAGGCAGTTTTCAAAGAGGGACACAGTTACTGCTCCCCCATTGAATGAAGACTCAGTTATGTTATTAGATAGCCAAGAAGCTATCCAGGATTTTTAAATTCTACAGCTTACAAAACAGCTTCTTCTGTAGCTGGCAGGTGCTTACGGAGTTTCTCTTTCTCCATGAAAAGCTTCAGGCCTTTCTCATTTGGATGTAAGCCATCTCTTCTTGAATACTGCAGAGACCTGATTTCTAAGGATGAATCTATATTAGTAAATTTGTGAAGTCAAGACCTATTTTGTGGTCCTGAGGACTAATGGTATGATCTAGCTGGCATATGCATGACCTAACTTTTCTCTCACTCTCCTCACACAAAAAGGTGGCATTACTGTAGAGCCTATTAGGAATATTTCCTGGTCCACGCAATCTCCCTACTCCTGCTGCAGCACTCATTAGGCCAAAACCGTGCTGGTGAGTGTGCTGACACTGGAAAAGGATGGGCAGTGTTAGGCCAGTGGTCAAGCCTGTGCCTTGGCCCGCTTTAGTTCATTAGTATTAAGATAAACTGTTTACCTCTCCTGTTCTGTTGGAATCACTCTGTGAATCTAGAGAGCATGTGTGTCGTAGATAAGCAGGAAGAGGTTGAGCTGAGCGATAATGTAAGAGATCCACATATGTAGGGAAAGTGACATGGGAGTGTCAGACTCAAAGAGGACATTTGAGAGAAGAGATTTTGTGTTTTCTTGGGAGTGGTGAATGCTATTAATACATGAAAATTAACACTGGTTTCACATGATACCAGTTCTTTAATCCACACTTACTTATCTTTATTATTCAATCATGCAAATTTAAATCTTAAAAATGTCAAATGAAAGACTTGCATATTCCGTTTCAATCCACATTTCTTTCAAAGAAAAGGATGGATGTATCTAAGAACTTCTTAAATTTTTCTGTTACTAAATAGACACCCTTACTGTAACATTTATATCCTGGTTGCCTGCAAGAAATGAAGCATTACATGGTACATTTCCTATTCTTTTTTTTTTTTTTTTCATCTGTCAAATTAGACTGTCATTTTTGCCCTGGGCAGAAGATAAATATTTAAAAAATATGACGTCCTTGCTTAAGAAAAAATGGTTGAAATGTAGTGAGTAATAATTACTCATTTTTTCCCCACAGCTCTCTTGTTATTGGATCACATGGCATTTTCATTAGTCTGCTTGCAAAGCAAGTAAATGTATAAGGTTCTTTATAATACTGGGAATTCAGTGGAGGGAATGCAAATGAACCCTGAAAACATACCACATCAAATCCTTGCCTGATGTGAATTGACCAAACTTCACTAAAACCAAAGGAGCTAGAAGAGCTTATGCCATAGTGAGGATCTGGTTACCTACCATTTCTGACTACCTTTTTAAGCGTATACTGTGCCTGTATCATGCACAAAACATAATTAATAGACATAGGTATTTAATTAGAGTGATGCAGTGTAGTCAAGGCTGTGCTGGAATTTCCTGTCTAACAATAGAATGTAGTAAAAGTCATTCAGTTGTAACTTTGTGTTTTAGAGGAAAGTAGTGGAAATCATAAATCTCAGCCTATTTGAATTTGAGCCCTAGAAATAGCTATTCCAAGAAGTAATTTAATTTAAAGGATTGAGAAATTGCTCTTCTAAACTTTGTCCTGGCATGACAATGTTCCAAGTTTATGTGTAGGTAGCTAATTTTACCTATTGTTACTTCTTTATTGGAGTTAATTGTCTCTTTTGATTCCCCTCAAGGTTTCTAGGACTCAGATTTGCTGCTGTTCTCTTTTTTATTGGCTTTTGCAGATGCCCTCATGTATTCCCCATCTTTTTAGCCTTCATAGCTGTTCTTTTCAACTATCATCATCTTCTGCTTTGTAATTGACACTTGTGAAATAACATCTGGGTATCTGAATATGATTGGTGCATCTGCATTTCATGTATACTTAGTTCACCTGCCTTTAGACTAGCTATTTTGGGGGATGTTCAAAGTCTAGTTATGACAGCTAAGCCCAGGATACTTAAGTACATTACCCTTTTTCTTGGTTGGGTTTTCCAGATGAATAATCCTGCTAGGACTAATGTGTGCCCTGTACTTCTTGCAAAGACTATCAGTAGGATTCACTCACTATTCTTCACAACTTTTTCTTGATGCACTGTTGCTTCAATCATTTTTCTCGTCTCTCTCTTCACTCGTTACTTTGTTCACCCTATGTTACTCACTTATTACAGAATTTTTGAGAGGCTTTTGTGTCCTGTGGTAACCCATATGAACTCTAGTAGTACTGTGCTGGATAAGCACAGAGATCAGGTCAAAGATTAGAACACACTCCTAGAATGTAATCTTTGAAATCATAAGAATTTTTGAAGGGTGTGGCCAAAGGTAAGGGGAGAACAGATGGCTTCTGGGTATGGTGTCATAAATCTAGGATTTAGATGCTAGGAGAAAGTTAAAAGTAAACAATCCCCAAAGGTCAGTATTACCTTGTCATGGATCTGCACTGCTTGTAAACTAATGCAGCTCCTTATAGATACAAGTAGTTCTTTTGAATCACTCCTACTAAATGACCTTGGATAGAGTACTTTCTTCCTTAAAGTTCAACTTGATTGATGTAAATAGCACATGAACAGTAATAATTATTCCATCCAAATAATGATGTTTCATATTTAGGAAGGATAAAATGTTACTTAGAGTAAAAGACAGGAAAATACTAAATTCCAGTTTAAGTTTGGCAACAAGTCCAAGGCTTTGATTTCGACTGTCCTTGCAGTCCAGTACTTGAAGAGTATGTGAAGAGAAATGTATGCGAGCAGTGTAGGAGGGTGAAGGAAATGTAACTTCTAACAAGACTATGTATGGTTTACAGCTTGGAGGTGTGATAGATACAGCTTGGCAGAGTATTACCATAGCAAGGGCACATGCAAGAAGCACATCAAAGCGGGGACAGATACCTGTAGGATCTCTATTACTGCTACTACCATAACAGGGAAGGCCTGCAGATCTGTGAAGGTGGCAGCTAGAGGAATAAGGGAGGAGAAAAATGAGACTCCCTAAGCATCAAAATCTCTTGCTGAGTCTCACTTTAATATTATAATTGAATATAGAGTTTTGTCAGAAAATGAGATAACATGAATGAGAGGGAGAGGGAGTATTTAATTGAAGGACACATGGTATAATGCAGAAGAATCTTCAGTAAGCTCAGAGAAGCATCCAAGACTTTGACGGTCCTGAAGCAGATCTAGCAGATTCTTAGTCTACTTTACCTCTTTGATTCAAAGTTTGCAGGGGAGGGAAAGGGTAGCAGCTTCAGTGGTGTCAAATAGGAGACTATTTATCCTTGCATATTTTGGTTGTTTCTCCCTTGTTTGCCCTCCTTTCTCACTAGCCTGGTGAGATTTTGCTGTAAATTCCAAGATCTTTTTGCGAAATTTGTACAGTTTTAGTGTAGCATTTGCTGCCTTGCTAGGACGGATTCCTACATGAACATTTCTGCCATTGGCCTTTTCACGCTGATCCTATTCGGTATAGATGACATATTTTCTTCTGTATCCTTGGGCCACTTTGCCAATCGGCCAGTCTTTGTAATGTCCCCAGATACCCTGGACTTCATTGTCCTTTTGCATGGGCATAGAGTGAAGGCTGTATTTCTGCCACAACTCTTGAAGAGAGGGCAGGACTTTATCTTCTTGCAAATGTGAGAAAATGCACTGCTGCTTGTAGTTCTTGCAGCAGTTGAAGGTCACAAATGATTTGAAACCCTTGCTTTCTCTTGTTTACACACTCTCAGGTACTTCTCTAGGCAAATATGCAAATGACCTCTAGTTATAAGAATTTTAGGTTCATGTGAGAGAGGTGTTTTTCTCTGTTTGACAATAAACTAGATCAACAGGAGGACCAGAATAACTACAGTAATTCAAAACTGTGGTTTAACATGGAATAGTCCTCCATGTACCCTTACATGAGACAGAGGAGAAACGTACTATGAGATCTCATAGCTATAGGAAGCTGGCAGGTATGTTGGTAACGGAATAGCTTACTAGTGAATACCCTTCATTTAGAAATATAAAGTAAATGGACTGAAAAATGGTGGAATGTGCAATAAACTGTCAGTGTAGTCTAAAGTATGTGTTTGGGGACTCTCATTTATTTTATGGTTCACCCACCGGTAAAGATTTCAGTGAGTTGCTTTCTATTTTTGCCCCATTCAGGATTTTAGTCTGTGTCATTTCTCTTTCTTTCTGTCAGTCCGTGAAAGGCCATCTATTGCCTCTGCTTGCCCTTCTTGCTTCTTTCCTCTTACTTTTTTCAGCTTTCTCTCTCTTCTTTTTCTTTTATGATTGTTTTTCACCACTTCTGCCTTTCACCTCCTCCATTTCCAGAGTGACTCCCAACAGAAGGGATCATTTGTTGTGCTTTACTTGCTGTTATGCTTGGCTGTATCACACCCTTCTGAAAATGGCTTCATTCATCTGAAGCTGCCTGAAATCTCAAGCTCCCACTCAGTTTGTGCAGCCATGAGAAAGAAGGTTTTCGTGAGTTACACACTGACCAGTGCTAGTGGCCAGTGGCCATTTATTAATTAATTTTGCTGAAAAGAGTGGGAATAAAAAAGGATATGCCCTGTAGTCCTGCATAAAATCCAAGCTCTACAAAGTCAAAAGTGTCCCAGGAAAAGTCTCTGTCCCACATTGTTTTCTGAGTGATAAAAATGTGCTTGCTTTGACTGTGTACTACTGAAACATATTAATCCCTGCTCATAACTAAGAGTTAATTACAGCAAATTGTTCCTTGTGTTTTGCAGCTTTTTGTGTGTGTGTTTTCTATGAGATAGTAGCAAGTCTTTTCCATTTTCCAGATGATCTTTTGAAATGCCATAGATGCTTGGCATTTCCCAGTGTTACTATCTACTCATCACTTTCTCTCCTTTCTGACTGCTCCAAAACCCAGTGAAATATTTTCTCAGGTTAAACTCCTCCTTTCTTCATTCACTTTTTTCTTCTTTACCCCTCTACTCTGGCTCAATTTTTTCAGACAATTTTCTGTTAACATATAATACTGTCCATGACAGATGACTCCAGAGACAGAGTATGTAGCTGTCACTTCCCTGGTGTACCCCACTAGGCTTTGTCCTGGTTTCTGTGATTGTTGGGGAAGTGATAATCTGTTCTGATTACATTTGGATATTTTTGACTGAAAATAACAATATTGATGCCACATATTTTGAGGTACTCCTATATAGAAAAAATAATTCATTTCAATTAAAAAAAACATAGGAGAGAGTCCATTCCTGCCTTAAACAGTCCAAAGTTTGTCGTTTTGCTAATTAACCAAAACCAAACACAATACCCAAAAGATGTGATAATTGCAGTATGTAGACCACAGATAACAACTGAGAGGCTAAATAAACCTTCCTTCTCAAAAGTTGCCCTAGGTAGGCCTGGTGATATTAACAGTCAAACACAGAATTATTTTTCTTTGAATATTTTAGCCTTGTTTGGACATCCCCTTCCACTTTCTGTAAAGAGTAGTACTAAAAATTCACAAACAAACTAGGAAGGATCCTGTGCTCATTTCCTTCACATTCTTTTAATAGAGTTGCAGTGAATATTTAAATGGCTAGAGATGGCTTAAAAAGATTTCGAAACTCAAGAACTGGTATTGTATCACAGTGATCAACTGCATGTATGTTTTGAAGCTGTCTCTGTGCCAGCAAGTCTTTGTGGCTGCATTCTTATTTATAGTTATCCAACTAAGTAACTGATAGCAACCTGGAGAGGGGGGAAGAAAGCTTTAAGTATGTTCTGTTTGTACAGTAGAGTGTGAGTAAAATCTATTTGCCCAAAGTAAATTCTAGTCCACTAAGTTTATTAACTGCTGATTTGGTCTGGAATTTCAGCTGTGAGCTGGCTTGCTCCAGCTCTGGGCCATGGTTCATTGCATTCCTTTCTTTGATCGCCTCAACTTGCCCTGTAATTCTTTTTTCTCTCTTTTCCTTCTTCATCTCCACAGATCATTCTGTGTTTCTCTCCAGTTGGTTCCACGCTGAGAGTCTGAGCTCAGAAGTTCCCAGCCATAGCTAACTGTGCTGCTATTGACTGGTTTCATGAGTGGCTGCAGGAGGCCCTGCGCTCCATCAGCAGGAGGTTCATTGAGGAAACAGAGGGGATTGAGGTACTGGGTTTCAAGCTCGTCAGTCATATAAGAAAGCAGCAGAGATCACTGAAAGATCAATAACTGAATAAGCTGAAAAAACAATTCCTTTTTACTCCTTCTTGCATATTGGTTGTCTTCAAGCTCACCCCTTCCAAAAGCTGCATTCTTATGGCATGTCACAGCCCACTTCCCTCGGCAGAATTTAGAGAGCTCTCTAGCACAGGCAGAGAGGGAAGCAGGAAAAGAAAAATGTGTGTAACTCATAGTGCTATCTTCTCTGCAGAATACCTTAATTCTAGACTATTTAGAATCTCTGTGATTTGGGATTTATTTAACCCCTTTCAGTACAGTTAGATACATTTACTAGTGCTGCGGGAAGTGAGGCTGAAATATTGCAATGTACAGCCCAGCCTAACTATAGACGAACTATCAGTTTTCCCTCTGTTCAGCAACTAGACAGGTGAAAATTTCCCCAGCAGCCACACAATAAATTCATTTAGCATTTTAATTTCTGAGTAATTATTCCCTCTTCTTTCCTGATCAGTCTGGAGTTTGGCTTTTGGTTTGTTTTCAAAATATTCATATACCAGTGAGTGTCTTTTCAAGCTTTTAGGGAAATGATTCCCTGGTATTCTTCTAAGAGTTTTTCCACCCTGTTTGCTCTTACTGTTGTGCTAGTGGTCAGATTGCTCAAGTATTTGCTGATGGAATAGTTCATATAGATGTACAAAAAAAAAATACTTATTTTCTTTCAGCAACTGTAGTTGCAGTAGTTTCATTCTGGAATGCTATTATGATTGGGATCATTTAGTTGTATAAGGGATTTGTAATCATGACAGGCTGAGGATTTCAGGAATGCCTAAGGAAAGAGCCTTCTATTTTGAGTCAATGATAGTGCAAGTTCCCAGGCAAATGCTGTTGGGATGACAGGAGTTGGTAATGAAGTCCTGGCATGGACAGCAGGTAAGAGACTGTCTTAAGAGTTTGCAAAACTTGACACCAGAATGTGCAGGCAACTTAGGTAGTGCTTCAAGAACAAAGCAGTACAAAGTCTGATTTCTGCAGTAAACTTTAATTTTAGCACAAAAGCCTTAGAAGAGAAAGAGCTACTTCCTGTGTAAGAGACTGATGCCTTTACCACGTTTGTCCTCCATTCAAACTTATACAAAATATACGGAGTCGTTAGGAAATAAGGGTTCGAGGAGCAGCGAACTCTGCAGGGACCCCTGCGGCTGCTTCCAGGATGCCCTGCGGGTCCTTCCCCTCCCCAGGGCTTGTGCGATGGAGAGCGACCAAGGACATCTGCCGGCTGCCGGGCGACTCGCCGGGCTGGCAGGCAGCGGAGGCTCTGTCAGTGCTTGCCCACACCGGCTCTCCAGCGGCATACTGATGCCTCCTATAGGACTGCAAGAGAAAGTGATGCTTACAGATCCTTACAATTCATATTTTGCATCTCCCCTTTATTTTAACGGTTTGTAAGATGTTTGAAGTGCTATTAGAATGGCTGTTTGTTGTCCAGTGGGCTCTGCCAAACTTTTGCCCTTTTTGAATGTGATACCAAATTACATATTCCCATTTATTTTAGAGAAACTGTTACAGTTATGTGAAGAAAAGAGCAATTATTGCCAAAGAACAGACATTTTGTTTTGACTTAAATACATACTTAAATACATATACTTTTTTTCAGTTCCTTAACTACTTATATTTTGCTCCTCTGAATATGCAACCTGGTCATCAGAATTTAAGCTTTTAATATTGAAACTGTTTTTTTAACTTAAGGATTGGGTTCCTATATAATTCCTTTTTAGATATGTAGGGAAGAATTTGATGTTCTGTGCAACTGTGCACCTTTTGTATGAGTCTATTTTGCACCTCTGTGTTAAGTACTTCCAGTAACTATCTTTTCTGCATAGTTCCCAACAAGTTAAAAAAATGATAACTAACAAAATGACAAGACATCGTATTGTCATTTAGTGGAGGCTTCTGTGTCATCACGTATGTAGAGCAGTACTTGGTGCCTGAGTCACATCTACATGTGCAGCCAATTAGAAGACTGGAAGATAAGACAGCAAAGTTTAAAAAATACTAGCAGGAAACAGGAGAAAGATTTGAAAGTGATGGAAAAAATGAATCCAAAACAGAAGTAACATGAGGAGGAATGGAAATAACAGAAACTGTGACAGTGTTGAGGGGGAAGAGGAGAGGGGCTTAACTGAAAGAGACAGAAGAAAAGCAAAATCAAACCAGGAAGGTAGGTGTGGTGTGTCTAGCAAAGAGTGTGAGGGGGAGTAAGAGGGAAGTGAAGGAGTAGTGATCAGAAAAATAATTAGTAAAGGGAGGGGAGGACAGGAGAGTTGCAGAGATATATTAGGATATCAGAAGAATAAGAGAAGCAGGATGGAAAATGACCACCCTGAAGAACAGAGGGAATCTTAGCTGCAGTCTGGCATCCCCTGTCAGGTGAAGATTTATAGGTGGTGTTTTCCTTTCCTTTTCTCATTTATAGGGCTGGTGTGCTGATATGTAGTTTCACTTGCTCCATTTTAGAAATTTCAGGAAAGGTTTTTGTTTGTTCTTAGCAGAGAAATCTTGCTAGCTGCAGCTCATGTATGCCTGGACTTCTGAAACATATTGTAAATATACTGTCCATTATGAAGAGTCATGTGAGGTCTGCTATATCTTGGTATAATTTACAGTTAACTCCTAACTGTCTTATTTCAGTGTTTCAAAACAAAGTAGTAATTGCTAGATTTTTTGATCATTACTATATAGCGATATTACAGATTGCTTTTAATTATGGTTACTTGAAATTAAGCTAATGATCTTTCATTTCTCTTACAAGTTCAGTATAAATATGACATCATATCTACATGACTTTAATGCAATAGGAAACTTCCTGAATTTAAATGCTAAGGGAAAACCAGAAAAAATTCAAGGTGATTGTGAGAATTGGGAAGGAAGTGTTGAATTCTCCATCTTTTAATCTTCAGACCAAGTCTAGGTACTCTTCTGGAAGATGCAGTTTATCTGTGGGTGGAGGGGGGCAGACTGAGCTCAGCAGGGAGATGGTGAGCTGCAGTGTCAGTGTGTGTGTAAAGGGGATTCAAACGGCCCTTCTCCCATACACGAAAGTGTCTGGACAGAAAGAAGGGGTGATCATCCCTAATTATGGTGCCTGTTGAAGCTTCCCAGCAGCTAGGTCCCATGCACCCCTTTTCAAATGGGAGGACACTGACCAATGTGTTGGTTAAGGACAAGAGGTTGTGAGTTCGGAGGTATTTGAAGGTAAATGGAGAGCATCAGAAGTTTAATTGATTTGGATGTGTTTATTTCTTGGGAGAACAGAAAAGAAAGGAAAAGAGTGCCCTCCTCTGTTTCAGTACTCAAACTGCTAAACCTGCATTTAAACAGACACAAGAAAAGAACCTTGTTCTGAAATCCATGTTTTGAGCTTGAAGAATTTACAGAAGTTCCTTTATACCTTGTTTGGTATAAAGTGTGTTCTGAAGTATTTTAAAATAGTGTCTTTGTCTCTAAAATCTACACAATGCAAAATCAATCTCTCTTTATTGCTTTTAACTAGTTTCACATATCAGCATTGAGCACAGAATAAAAGAATCCATGATTATTTAATCCAGCCTTCTTAAAACAAACAGTCTACACCACTACCATCTCCTTTGAGTCTTTTGCTATTGCTGTCTTGTATGCTGCTCCCTTGGTGCTTAGCATTAAACATTGCACGCTATTAAGCATAACTAGGATAAATTCATTATGTTCTTAGTGCATTGTATTTGGAATTATTTTACATTGTGTGATATGGCAAAGCAGAAGCCTGAAATAACTTCTTTGCGTTCTCCCCTTGCCTCTTTCAAGAGGAGGATTGCATTCCCCCTCTACCCCTCAGTTATCTCTTCCTTCGGATAAAAAACGGGTTGGTTTCATTCTCAGTTTTGATAACTGTCTGCAAGATGCATTCAAGGAGTTCAGTGGCATTGGTCATTTTTGTACTTTGCTAGGCATGTTTCAGTTAGCTAAAACTTAACTGCAAAAGGCTAAGATTGGGCACTTTTGCAATGACTAATTTAGATCCTGAAGAAAGTAATAGGGAGGACTTAGGCAAAACTTGCCTCTAGACTCTACTAGTAAGTTACATTGATGTTTTGCATGCTTAAAAGTCTGTCAGCTAAGGCCTAAATTAAGAGATTGCACAAAAATGAACAGACTTCAAACTTGAATTTTCTTTCAAATTGCATATAGGCTTATTGCATAGTCTTCTTTAGGACTATTGAATAGGTTTGAGTTGTAACAACCTAATCTCAGTTATTGGCTTCAAGCTACTTTATGCTTTCTAGTGAACTACAATTAAATCAGATTTTGTTACTGTATAAACTCTTTTTTGTTTGCTTTTTTAATAAAAAAGGCTAAATTAGCAATAATAATTTCCATTGCCTACAACCCTGAACGAGCATATATTGAAAAGTACAATGTAGTATTAAAAAAAAAAAGGAGATAAATGAATGGTAGAATAAATAATTTATGCTAATAAAATTACTGCAATTAGTAGTTCCACAATGACCCTTTTAAAAGCCCCAGCTGTTAATGTCAGGAAGTGCTGTCACTGCTGACCTTATCATAAGAGAAAGTGACAAATTGAAAATGCAGGGAAGACCAATCATCAAAGAGGTCTGTTCGGGAACGATTAGTGTTTTCTGAAAAACAGTGTGAATTACAACCAGCTGCTCTCTGGCTCGGAGTGTCTCCCATGCTGTGCCATTTTGTTAAGCTTGATAACAATAGTTATTTTGCCCCATTGAGACAAGTTGTCTCGGGCCACTTCCAGTTCTACCGGAACCCACTTCTTCCCTCACTGATTTACAAATGAAACTGTTGTTAGAGGGCTTTTCAGGGTTGCTGAGTAGAGACCTCTCATAAGGATCATGTGTAAGAAGGTTGTCTTTGCCTAGGAAGATCGGTACTGCAGGGTACGTGTACATCATGGACAATTAAAAAAAAAGCAGGGGGAAGGAAAGAAAGGCTGAAACATTTCTCTTTGAGGCCGCTCAAATCTGCGTAAAATGCCCATTCCTGCTGACTAGCCTTGCTTTTAGAAATTATTTTGGGGGGATATGTGATATAAGGTGAGTTTATGCGAGCTTTGCTTCAGCAAATGCTGTTCTGATTATTTTTCTTATTTGTAACACAATTTATTTCTGCCTTCCCCATATGCAAATCATTCTTTATTTAGTCCTTGTTTCAATTTCTGTTGTAATCATGGGTGAAACAAGTATTCTTTTAAACTAGCTTTTAAAAGTCACAAGAAAATAATGAGGTTTCTTACTGAGAAAAATGGCAAGTGTTTTTGCATCAACCTGATTGTAATATTAATGATGTAGGCTTAAAACATTTAACTGCATCAACAGCCACTCATGAGCAATTTTCCCAAAGATCTCTAAGCATTATTGACAATGCTTTGGTAAATTATGTGTGACTTTCCTAAGAGTTGGTGTAGCTCATTTAATTCATATTAATTGATTTTTAGGCTTCCCTTGATTAATTGAACTGGGTTCATCTTGCACAGAATGCAATAAATAATCATTAAAATGAGGGAGATGTGACTCCACAAATTATAAAGTTAAGTATGCTAGAAGTCATAGAGGACAAAATGGAAGTTACTTCAATAATGGAGTTAAATAGGTTTTCTTAGTATTTCCCTGTTAATTTTGCATGCAGTACTCTTGCTTAGACATTTATGTGAATATATTCCAGTAATACTGGTAGATTTAGAAAACAATTAATTTGGGATTTCTTATTCCAACTTTATCCCAATGAAGTATACTCTAAATCAAAGCAAGGTAGTAGTATCTTAGATTTGCTAGTTCAGTCTTGGAAAAATTCAGAAAAAGTACCTTGGAGCTTTAGCCCTGGAACTACCTCTCTCCTGTGCCTTCTCTGCCTTCTTGCTTATGTGAAGCAAATGAAAACAGCATTTTACCTCTGCATTTTGCTCAGGAATATGTGACTAAATGACCATCTTGAACTGTTTTAAATATGCCTAGCCTATTATGTTTATCATATAGTATGTAAAAAGGGTTTCCCAGTCTAACAGCTCTATTTTCCTTCCTGTGATGAGAGTGAAGCCTCATGCAGTACTGTGTGGTCCCCACCACAGCCCACTCTAGCTGGCGGGAGGCTCCTGACTTGCATTTCCCTTCGCCCCCTCCCCACTTGCACAGGACTGCTGGGGGTCCCTTCTGCAACACGCTGTGATTTGCTCTGAGTTGTAGGCACACATTTTGTTTTGGTGCACAAATGGCAGGTAGGGAAGGGAACCTGTCACAGCTTGGAGCGACTCTGAAGTACATTAAGTCATAATTACCTTTCTAATCAAAACCCACTCAAAACCGATAGTTTCTCCTTGATATTCATGAGACTGAGCTCTCAAAACCTTCACCAGAAATGGATTTTCTTGTATGGTTGGGGCAGGGTGTATGTAGCTCAAGCCAGGTGGCAAGTCTCTCCAGCACAGAAATCTTGCTAATTTTCTGAAACTTCATGGTATTTTCTCTGCAGAGACTTAAAGTGATACTTTTAAAAGCACTCCACATTGGTTTAATCCTGCTCCCATACCAGTTTATGTTAGTTTATTGCTGACTTTGACAAGCACAGATAAGCAGGAACTATACACCCTTAGAAATCTTATTTGTGGAGTCCAGTTCTGTTCCATTTGAAACTAATGACATAAATGCATTGATTCTGAACAGGAATTTGATGATATATCTGAGGTATGTGCGGATCAGTGTAATTAGAGCAGCTACTCCCTCTTATATTTTTTTTAACCTATATGGGATTTTTTAGACAAGATTTCCAAAGGCAAAATAGCAAATTCCTGGAGCATTAGCTCTGCATATAACAGTATAGTGACTGATTTCATCACTATTTTTAGCTTTTAGGAGTACTTATGCAAAAAAAAAAGAAATTATATTGAATCGCTCAGTTCCTATGGTGATGAAGACCTTATGAATACCAGCGCAGAATTAATTAATTAATATGCTAAAAAGTTGGCAGAGGCGTATTCTGGTTTAATGTTTTTTACATGCTGACAAAATTACATTCTGGATAGACTGAAGAATATTGTTATGAACGAGATGTCCTTAGAAGTGTAACCTTTTCTGGCATATATAGATATATTTAATTTTTGAAACATTTCTTTGCTCCTGTGTTTAAATTTGTTCTTGTTTCTTGGATATGTTCAGCCACTTATCCAGGAGTCCATTAGCAATTTCATGGCTTATGCCCACACCAGTGTGAATGCACTGAGTGCCAAATACAATCGTAATGAGAAGCGATACAATTACACTACTCCAAAGAGTTTTCTGGAGCAAATCATGCTTTATAAGATCCTGTTAGAGAAAAAAGGCAAGGAGGTGTCAGAACACCTGGAACGCTTGGTGAATGGCATGCAGAAGATAAAGACAATCGCTTTTCAGGTAAATTATGAAAGTAACAATCTTTTCCTTCATTCTTTATAAATAATGCAGGGATTTTTATTACTAATAAAAAAAATTGTCACAGCACCTTTTCATTGTATTGATTAGTTCTGATATGACATTTTTGTGCTTCACTGAAATTACTTGATTTTTGAAACTTTTTTTTTTATTTCACATAGCCCTCCTTTGTGCTCTTTAGCTGCCTTTGGAAAGAGGGGTCGCTCCATTAAAGCAAGGCTAAAGCCTAGACAGAAGGGGAGTGTAGCAGGGCCACAGGTAAAGGTGGCGGGAAGGAGCGGTAAATGTCACAATAAAAGCCAGACCATAGTGAGAAGTGATGCAGTAATGTATGTGGGGTTTTGGTGCATGGGCAGTGACCCAGCTTAGGGGTAACAAGGGCAGGAGTAACCCGTGGAGAGCCTTTACGTCAACTGTCATCATCTCCTTGTGGGCGTAGTCCCAGATAGCCCCTGAGCAACACTTCTGCCTACAGTTGAGTTTTACAGTTCAGTTTTGACTAGTTCAGTCCACAAAGACAGAAGGGAAACCTCTTTTTTGCAGTTGTTGAAGACAAGCCATAATCCAGCAATTTCTTCATTAAAGATAGAAAGCCATTGTGTTTTGTATAAAAATCTGCAAATGAAATGCTCAGTTACAGTCTTTGTGTAGCACTGCAGCTTGGTGCTCCTGCGTGAGAATCGTAACGGGACCCTGCCTGGCTTATTCTCATTTCTCAAGCTGAAGATCTGCAAAAACAAATGGTCAACAGAAAGCATGATTGTTTTAAGTTTATTTTTAATAAGATATCCTATGCTAGTAAAGGTTTAAAACTCTCTCTTTCTCTAAATTGTTATTTGACAGTGGCCAAAGGTAATTTGAGGATTTTAGGCGTTGCATGCTATCCTAGCAAACACAGCTCCTAACCTGTGCTTAGCTTTAGCTTCTGTTTAGTCAGATATTTGAACACTAAGCCATTTTTAATCTCTGCAGCCTGGAGCTCTGCACAACAATATCAAATGCAGTACTCTAGTTTTTCAGAAAGAAAAAGATAAAAAATCAGGTCGAATCAATTAAAAATGAAGTGCAGGGAGAGATTTAGGGGTTTTTGTAGAGACTCTATTGCAAAGAAGTCAGTATCCCAGCTTTGTTTCCTTCTCATTTCAAAATGGACAAATTTCAAAAAGATAAATTTTGTAGGTTTTTGTAATAGATTTCAGGAGTTCACCAACAAAGAACCCTCAAGACCTTCCACTTGCAGAAAGTTGAAGCCCACTAATGTTTTTCTTTCTCATTGTCTTATCACTTCTATCCAGATCAGGTTAACAATAGTCCCTTCTGATTAAAATATAGCTTCATATCATGAATAGCTGCCAGATAAGATTCTTGGAGGGATAGGGAAGAAAATAGAGAAGAGATATTTAAAATATATCCGTTACATAAAAAATATTGTCAGTGGATATCTTCATACGGGTTTCTGGCCTGGCAGGCAATAAATTGTTCTTTCAGCAAGCTAACAAGTAGCCTTTGTTAATCAGTGTCAGTTTGGCTTAATCTTTCAGCAAACCTCTACTGGTATTATCTCTTCGGAGCAATCACCAAGCATTTTCCAACATGTCTTTTTGCTTTTATGTTTGCATCTTTGCCAGGCACCGCAGCAGCTTGTTGTGTTGTGCTGCTTAAAAGATGTCTGGTTACACAAACAACCTCAGCAACTGAACAGACATAGCATGTGGCATCTCAAAGGAGCTGTGGAGTTTCTGGTGGGTGTAGTTAGACCATTCTTGTTTAATCCTTTAGGTCAGCAAAATTCTGTGAGCTACAAACATGGAGCTGTTGTATAGAAACAAAATAAAAGGTAAAAAGGAAAAAGTGACATTTTTAGTACTGAGACCTGTGAAATGTGCACGAATTTTATTTTCAGTTTCAGCTTTTGGGGGCACATATGATGTAATCTTTCAAGAATCATAGTTAGTAACTCCCATAGTTAGTTGCTCCCAAATAACGCATTGCCTTTTGCCCTGTAGGTAGAAGATCTAAAATCCAAACTTGCTTCTCAAAAGGCAGAACTGCAACTGAGAAATCAAGATGCTGAAGCTTTGATTGCTAAGATAGGGTTTCAGACTGAGAAAGTGAGCCAAGAAAGGGCCATTGCAGATGCAGAGGAGCAAAAGGTCAGTCTAATTCCCCCATTTAGTGCTGTTGAGCTATATTTAGCACAAAATAAACCTTTTTAGGTGAACAGTTTTGAACAACTTCCTCTCTGGGGAGCATAAAGTCTAAAGAATTATTATACTTACACCTGTAACATCATTTCACATCATGATTACCACTTGACCTTTCTTTACATTATGCCTTTTCCCAACCTTTTAGCTATTTTAATGAGATGAGAGAACAATAAATACTGAGCTCGTTCAAGCATTTAATGGATGTGGATCTTGAGAATCAGAACTATTTGTAATACAGTAAAGGTCAGGGAGTCATCTCTGAGCACTTCAGATTTCTAAAGGCTTTAAGATTTTAGGTAAATTGAACAACTCAATTGATATAGAAGTCCATTCCAGTGTCTTGCAATATTACAAGGTGTAAACCTCAAATTTTAAGATTATGATAGCATTCCTAATTAGATTCTTCATCAGTGTTGATCTTCCTCCTTTTTCTTAGTTCAGCATATTAACATTAATTATCAACTTTCATATTGGAGAGAGAAGTTTATATGCATTAGTCCTCACCACCTGGATAAAAATGCATAATTTCATCCAGACTCTAAACTTCTAACCTACCACAGAAAGTACATTTTGAAATAAAAACAAGTATGGAATGCTATAAACTGAAGTTCCTCTGCCTTAAAGCCCAAAGGCCATATTCAACTCTGGCATTTTGCTACAAAATCTAATGTATGTTGTATCTTTTATCAATACTACAGAAAGAAAATTTTAAATGATTCACAATAGCTGTTGACTCCTGATTTCCAAATGTGAAAGTTACTTCAAGTTAGTGTTGTAAACAGTTTTCAGATGCTGATGAATGGGGAAAACTACACTGTCCAACAGCAATCAAAACTTCATCTTCTCCTTGTCTTTCATTCTCTTTTGTTTTGTTTCTTAAAAATTTATTATTATTAGATGATATTCAGTACTTTTAATAATTACCTTGTGTCTTACCTTAATTTCACTGACGAAAAAGAGATTTTTGCCAATGGTATAAATGAAGACTGGATCAGAACCTTTATATTTCTCTAGATCATGCTAATTATGAATTCAGCCTTTAACTGATGCATGTCTTACATAGGACCTAGAAAAAATTCCACAAAGTTTAAAGTCAGAAGACTGCAATTAATTAAATTTGCACAAACTGGATCAAAAAGCTCGGTGTCTTACCGAATACTTTTCAGTGGTGCTTTTCCTCTGTTAGTTCTGTATGCTTCTGGTAAATTTAGGATGATAAAGAAATGCCCTTAATACAATTCAAATTACTTTATTAAGCAGCTAGGTGAAACACACAGAGTGATTACTGTGGGATAATTGCACCTTTGGGGCACTTTGTTTCAGGGATGAGGCTCAGCTTCATGCCCCTAACAATTACCATACTCCCCTGTTCAGTGCTTTATTGTACTTCTGAAATGTTTTCATTGGAATGAAAGTGTCATTTTGTGCTACATTAATCTAAAACTATTTCATAAGGCTGAAGATGGTTTCTAAATATTAATCTTCTATAATTTTTGTTATAAAGAAATCAGCAAATGAGAATTCATCTTTCAGCTAAATAGTTTGTGAATACCCTTTATAGCTGATTAAAATTGACCACCCTTTAAAAAATTATTTAACTTTCCAGTTCCATAGGTTTCAACCTGAAGTTTATAAGGGTGTTGTGAGTTTTACAGTATTTAAGCCAGTAAATGCCTTGGAGGTATTGCCTTAGAGTGATGTATTACCTAAGAGATAAAGAGTGGAAGTCACTCTAGATCAGATTGATGAAGAAAAGTGGGGTCAGTTTGGATGCCCCATAAATGTGGCAGACTTACATATCTGTACAGTAATCAACAAGGGTCTGACTACGAGTGTCACTCTGCTAAGATTTTAAAATAGTGGGCCATAACATTGCTGTCATTTTGCTGGCAGTTTGTATGCTCTGAATGATGCCATCCAGAGTGGTTTACGGATAAAGATGCATATTCCATTGCCTTCTAAAAGACTGGCCCATCCCTTCAAAGAAAGAAAACAAGCAGAGCATGGTGTAGATATGCAGTTGACACTAGCATAGGAGGATAGGAACAAAGATGGATACAGTCTGACCAGTCTGATTTATCTTCCTTAGTTGAAGTACACTCTTTATTTACGTGGTGTATTTACAGACCACACTGTACTCRTGGTCTGATTGCTAAGGGCACACAAAAGGACATGCTGCTTCCAGCTTTTCTAGCAATTTAGCCATCATTTAAGAGCTCAATACCATAGGAATTACTGATGTGAAGGGGACTAAATTTCTGAAGACAAGGAGGAAAAGCTCCTTGGTCCCCTTTTGGGAGGGGAAGTGGGTTTGAGGAATACCTTTCTAAACCTTATCTCCAACCTCTTCTGTTTAATTTTTCCTCCTTTAAGAAAAATGAGCTTGTCCCATATTTTCTTTGTGCATCAACAAGCAAAGAACAACTAAACATAGGAAAAAACAGATACAGAACTATAATATTTGTGTGACTTTAAAGGAAAAATACTGTGTGATGTTAGAAGCACTATGTAATGTATGTATAATAACTGTTCACATACTTACATCCTTAATGAATTTAAAAGAGTATCTTGGTTATAGATTTAAACTTTTTTCCTTGTAAGTTGATTTCAGTAACTTGGGTCTCAACCATGTGTAGAGAAAATATAAGCCAAACAAATATGCAATATTTAATTTTAAAAATATGCTGTGGCTAAGATGCCAACCAACAACCACTGAGAATTTCATCCTAAAACTTCCACGACTTCTGTTTTGGACTTGTCCTTCACGAGAGATGGGGAAAAGATTCAACTTTGTTAGTAACTTGTCATTTATTATGTACTGCATGTTAATTTTTAATCTGTGTTCTTTCCTTGGATAATATCTGTGTGTCACATTTAATAAGTGTATATATGGAAAGTGCCCCCAGACAATTGTATAAACAAATTTAGTAAGGATATTAAATTATTACAGGGGCTTGTTACTGCCAGCACACATTGCTTGATCCAAATATTAACATCTTGATCACTGTAGTATCTTCTTTCTCTGTAATTAAACTTTATTTAAGCAAGACCTAACATGAAATGTTTGCATGAGAAGCTATTCAGTGTGAAGTACAAAGATAAAGACCAACCAAGTATAACTGAGTTTAGCCCCATGCAATATATCCTTAAAAATGTGTATGATAATGTTCCAAATACGCAATTGCAGGTGATACAGAAATCCCTCCAGGGTTAATCCACCAGATAAATATGCACCAATAGAAACATAATCAGCTTTAAAAGAGATAATTAAACCATATCAGAAAGTTGTGCAGGCACTCAGATTTCACTTAAGCCTTTTGCTAACTAATGTAAAGTCATTGATCTAAGCCACTAATAAGCCCAAATAAGAGTTTTGACAAATCTGCTTAGATTGTTATCTAATTAGTTTCCATACCTGAAATTAAATAACTACAGTATTTCCACATAGGATATCTCCTTTTCCTTCTGTTCTCTCCCTTGCTGATGTATATAGTTTCAGGCTTGGAATTGAGTAATTAAAAGAAAAAGAGAAAGGTAAGTTTACCAAAAGGTGTAGGCTATTTTGACAAATCTGATGTATTACACTGGTTAGGGAAGACCACAGTATGTCACTGGAACTGGCCATTGGCTCCATGGTATCTTCTCTGATTATTTTGAAGGGGAAAAATGGGGGAGTGAGAAAAATGGTTTTGATTCTCAAAATCTTACTGAAAAATCCCTGCTTCACCTCCCCCATACATCTCTTTGCTTAGCACCAGCTTCTGCATTTGAACATAGATTATTAAATGCTCGTAGTTTACCTGTTGAAGTGGCCTAAGCTACTGAGCTCTCCACTGTATTTGGTAGCTCCTCAAAAGTAACAGACTGTCCTACTATTTCCCAGCTTTTTCTTCCAAATACCTTACCTGGTTACCTACCCTTGATTACTAAACTTCTCATGTTTGCATCCTGTACTACAATATTATACAGAATTCCTAACAGGAGTCCTTCTGAATTTCTTGTATTTCGCATAGTGGTCACCAGGTTCCTGTCGGGAACGAGGAGCATTTACTATCTGATGTATCTTCATAAGCTTACAGGCTCCTCCTTTTTTCAAAAGCATCTGTACAAATAGATCATTTTCACATCCATACAGACATGCTTGATCTCAATCTGGTAGACAGGTGCATCTACCAGGACAGTCTTCATACTCTCAATTTTTCAGCAAGAGGAAGTTGAAGGCTTAGCTGAAGGAAAAAAAAAGTAAAGAGGATATGTCTATTGCTCTAGTAAATATACATTCCTCTTCTAACAGGCATACCTCTCTTTTATGTCCTTAGATATCAAGATTGCAAAGAAGGCATTGCTTCCAATGTTTTGCATTGTAGTGTCCTAGACAAGAAGGAAATTGGGCATCATACAGAATCTGTTAATCTTGTATCTGTTATGTAGTTTGTCATACCAGTAGTCTCACCAAAATGAACAGGAATTGCATAAATCTGTCACGTAGCCCTGTCACAGAATTGTTGTGATAGTGTGTTGTACTTCATTAGTCTGAAGGAGAGAAGGCTATGCTAATTAATAGTCTATTAATTAACCTATAAGGTTTTACTGTCTTACAAATGCTGATCTGGTCTCTGAGAGCACCATCTTCCTTTCAGCTTTACTCTGGTGAGTACTTCCAAAATAGTGCTGAAGTGCCATACATATTTTCATTAGTAAATCAAAAGAAAAACATCATCAGGTTAACTATACATTCATCTAAAATGATAATAAAAATAAGGCAAAGTTGTAGAGGCTGAAATCAGAACAGCCTACGAAGAAGAGAATTTGAAATGTGAATATTTCAAATATAAACCATTTTCAGCAATAAAGCATAGGTAGCTGTTTCTTGTTTTTTCAGTCTGCAAAAGTGAGCAGTGGAGTATGATGGAGAATATCATGTTATTATAATAACTCAGATAAAGTTTTTTTGTCATACAGACATTTGTGCTTAAGTATAAACAAAAACAGTTTCTGGTATACCAATCCAAAACTATTCAGTTTCCTTCCTCCTCAGTTTACATATTCATCTCTTTTATTCGCAATATGTGTTTTCTCCGCAAAGGTGGGATTCAGCAGGTTTCCTCCTCCTACCTCATGCTATTGTCCTTAAAAGGGCAGAGCAGCATGCAGAGATGCTTCAGATTCAGAGCAGCAGGGAAGAAAGGAACATCATATACCAGATTTGCTCTCTGGCAAATAAGAATAAATGTGGTCTAGCTACCCACAGGTTAAACTGCTGCTTCTGTAGAAATAGCAGCTGCAATATGAGGTCATAAGTTACTCAAAAGCCTGTTAGCTTTTAATGATTGTAGATTGCTGATCTGCCAAGCACATCCCTCTGTCCCTGGCTCTTTATCACAAGGTGTAGCTCCTCACCGTGTACAAGACTTCACTCCTGAGCAACTGCATGTGTTAGCTAACTTAGAGCGTATAGGAGCTTTACTGAAGCAAGCGGTGGCTGCCTGATGGAGCTCCTGGCACTGCAAAACCCAGCTGTCATTGAGGATTCGGTCCACCAGCTCTTCTGTGGTATAGTGGTATAAACAGGAGATGTTAATTCTCACAGTGCAAAACAAATGGTGTCTAGAACCAGACACAAACCTGCCCAAGTGTCAGAGCTGCAGATGTCTTTTTTGCAGAAAATGAAATACGGTTTTGAAAATCTGTTTGCATATGCAGACATCAGAATGCAAGCATAAGTGCTTAGTCAGCTCTGTTTGAATTTACAGTCTTAGCTTTCAATGTAAATCTTAAGCTTCATTGTTTTAATAGGTAGGAGCAGTCAAAGCAGAAGTATATCTGAAACAGAAAGAGTGTGAGGATGACCTGGTGAAAGCTGAACTTGCTCTTGTCACTGCTAGAGCAGCCTTAGACCCACTTAATAAGGTAAAGTTTATATGGTTTTATGTCTGCAAAAAAACCTTCTTTGTTCAAATAGTTCAAACTTATAAAATGGTCGTTCCAATGCAAGGAGTGATCAAACTTCCAACACCTCCAAGCAGCATACTCTAAAGCCACAGGTTGGCAGCTCTTGTACCTGACCTGGTATTGCACTTCCCATCAGCCTGCTTTGCCAAGTTGCAAAGAGGATTTAGAGCAAAGGAAGGGCTGTGATTTATTTTTATACATGAGTATTTTTGACACGCAAAATACTTGGTAATAGGATCCCAAACAAGCAATGGTCTTCAAAGAGCTGAGAGCTGTACTCTGGTAATCAAAAAGCTTCTGTGGTACACATCTGCTGTTGTGCGCATATGCATGGCAAAATTCTGTACCTGTTTCTCTGATCTTTTTTAGGTTAGTCTTACAGAACTGAAAGCCTTCACCAACCCACCAATGGTGGTAACCAATGTTACTGCTGCAGTAATGGTTTTACTGGCATATAAAGGGAAAGTGCCCAAAGACCGAAGCTGGAAAGCTGCCATAGTCTTTATGGGAGAGGTAGTGATCAATGGGACATCATATAGTATCTGAGAAGAGAGAGGAAAAGGATAACAAAAAATGAGAGCTAGAGAAAGTAAATTGCAACTTCATTTTCTCTCAGTTTGAACTTATGGCAATGGGATTTGATCCTGTGGTCTTCTCTTCCATGTAGCTTTGGTGACTAACACAAGCCATCCTGAGAACCATTGGGGTTTATTAATTATTTGCAAAAATAGAAGTCAAAGGGAGAGAATTTCTTGACATTTATCTGATCTCTGACAAATTCCTGAAGTGAATCTTAAAATCACAAAATATATTTGTGAGAATGAATGCTTCAGGCCTTTGGGGGAAATGTTTTTACTTTGAATTGTGTAACACTTCCAAAACAATAAGCTGGTACAGGATTTGAGTTTTGCATTTGTGATAAAATCGGAGTTAGTTTCTGATTCTCTGAAATGGAAAAGGATTGATACACTGGAGCTTTTCTTCTTGCAGGTTGATGACTTCTGTCGCAAAAGGAGTGATGCACTTCCCTCGTAAGAGGGAAGCAGCACTACGTTTACTGCAGTAAGACAGCGACTTAACAAAGTTCAGTCGTAAATAAGAACGATTTAACGAGGTTCGATTGGCAAGGTTCACTCAGTTATTTACTGCATGAAGGACAAGGTCAGATGCGTGCGCAACGGAGACCCTCCCGTTGAGTCACGAGGTTCAGACTGGACCCCCTTGCTTTCTAAACTCCTTTGGAGAGGAGCCTAGGTGCAGCTGGATCCAGTCCTAGTCTCAGACTTGGTCAACGGTTTATGTCTAAGGAATTATGTGCGCAATTAGTCAGAGATACAGCTCAGCAAAGTTTCACGAAGTTCGCAAAAGTTCAGCATGCTATTAAACACTTACCAAGGATCTGTCGCAGGTAAGGAATCTCTCTCAACCTCGAGGAGTAACATTGAGAGGCATCCCTGCTCAAGGGGAGGTTCTGCAGTGCAGCCCACTGCCATGCAGGAGAGCTCAATGGGCTCTGGGCTGCCCCCTATTTATGGGGGGGGGGGGGAGATGATTGACTCATAGTCATATTTGCATACTAGATGGGCTTTAGTTGGCGTATGCTCAACTAGCCCCTGCATACGTGGGAGGTCAGGTTGAGGGGGAGAGAGCACATCAGTTTGGGGGGGGGGGGGAGCACACTGTCACAACTTCTTACAAGCTTTAATCAACCATGATGAGGAGCATATTCCTGAGGCTTGTCTGAAAGTTGTCAAGGAACATTACTTGAAAGATCCAGATTTCAACCCAAATTATGTTCGTACAAAACCCTTTGCAGCAGCTGGTCTCTGTGCCTAGGTTATCAATATAGTGAAATTCTGTGAGGTGTATATATATCAATATATTCCTCTCTTGACTAGGGTAGTTGAAAGAATTTTTGTTATTGAAGTTTGTGATTATTTTGGCAAACTCAGTTCAGTGTTCTGGGAAAAATGCAACACCAACCACAGACGGTGGGAAATATTTAATGCTTAACAGTATGCATGTTTGTATTTATTTTTAGTAGAAGGTGGTAAAAGAGGTGTGGCCATCCAGATCTTTTCAATTGTCATTATGATGCAACAGTGGGGAAATATCATTCTCCATATGTACACATTGCACTTGAAATGTCCATCTGAGTCTGGCTCTCTAGAGTGTAAGACACAATGTTGATCATCTGTGATTCTCCTGAGTACATGGCAGCAGGATTACTCTGTTCATCCTAGTATGATGGCAAGTCATCATTTAATTACAAAATGCTCCAAAACTATTCAGTTTAGAAATCTATTCAAAATTAATGCCTGTATGGCTTCCATCTGTATTCTGAAACCATAAAAATGATACATATAAATTAATTTCAGTGGGAGAGGAGACGCACTTAAGGATATGTTCAGTTCTGCTTAAGACATTCTTATATAAGCTATAATCAAATCTCCTGTATTCTTTAGGTAAATATTGAAACAATTCTCTGCATATTTCACTACTATGTAGAAAGATGGCTTATAAAACAAATATATTTAGTGAGAGACCAACACAATTATCCAAAAGTCTTTCATCAGCAGTCATTTGCAATTTTAATAATGGATGTGAAACCAACTTTTTGTCTAATAAACCTGTGTTGTATGCCTTTTTCAAGGTGTGTTGTGAGGTACAGCCAAAATGTTGTACATTAGCCCAGGCAAATGCTGAATTTGCAACATCTACCAAAAAGCCAGAAGCAATGAGGAAAAAGCTTCTTGTAAGTACTGCCTGATTAATGAGCATTCTTCTCTAATATCTTGAGCCCATTTAATTGGTTTGCAGCTAGCTCTGTTGCAAAATACAAGATCTGTCTAGAGAGACAACTGATTTTATTACTCCCTAGCTCAAGTATTAAAGATATGGTTGCATTAAGCATTATACTATTTTTCCTATAAACCTATCGAACAACATTTGGCATTTTTGGTGGTAGCACGTGAGCCTATTTACAAGAAATGACCGATTTCCCTCACAACCATCCAGATATGTTATAACGAATAGATTAGTCAATCAAAATGACCATTGATATAAGTAACTAGCTATGGTTTGTGCTAGCTATATATGCCAGTTGATTATATGTGTATTGACTTTTTGGAGTATAGGAAAAACTTCCAGAAAAGGTTTTGGAACCTCATGCTCATCTATGTTTATGTTTGTCATTAATCATATCATAAAAATGACACCAAATCCCCTTTGATTTTTTTGAAAGACCTCCAAACATGTCTGCACATTTGACGCACACAAAAGTTGGAAGTGGAAACTACAGTTACAGGTTTTTTTACTCCCAGCTATCTTTTGAGTTAATGATTGAACCAAAACTGTGTTTACTACCAAGTATCTTTTGAAGTTTTCAGAGGCATTATTTTTTGTTGTTTATTCATTATTCGTTTAATGGAGCAACCCGCAACACAAAGTGCTCTTGAAACAGACAAAGACAACTTGTGGTATTTTGGGAGATGGTGGATGGAAGGAGTTTGTTTCTTTACTGCAAGCTAATTACCCCGACTTAGCAAACAAGGCTTTAGACAGTTCAGAAGACAAGGTATTAATTGGTTTTAGAAGGCTTTGACTTAAGACTTTTTTTGTTCGTAGTATTCAGAGCTAAAATCTCACAACTTGAGATAACAAGCAATATATGAAGGTTGAGCAAACGGAACTTATTTGTAATAGGGGGATTATGCTCACTGTTTTCTCTTAGGGTATCAGTTAAGAGACTGGGCAAGATTTACTGAAAGTCTTTAGAAATTTGAGAGTTCAGGTATCGGTGAACTTCATTCTTTACTAACTTCCTGTTATTCCTCCTATTAACCACGTACCCAGCTTTCTTTGTTCTGAAGCAGATTTAATGGGTAAACAAAGACAAGCTTTACCATCTCTCTTCCTCTTCTGCCCCCCTCTACCTCCTGCGTACCCCCCCCCAAAAAAAACCCCACCAACTGGTTGAGTATATATTTTGTCCCATATGATACAGCCCTAGCCTTGGATTTCTCCATTCAGATCAAAGCTGCATCTGCTCTACTAAACCTTTTACATACACTAAAAGATAGCTTTACTGAAGATCATTTTCTTGTTTGGTTCATCTTGACAGATATATATTTATTAAGAATTGCAAGTACTTTTTGTACAAAAATAGCCTTTTAGTGATTTTTCAATACACAGCACTTACCCCTGAATCTCACGGTTTCTTCTGTTTGTTTTTTTAATGTATTCTTCAGAGAACAACACTAATGCTTCTCTGTTCCTTGACTGACAACAATTCTAAGAACCTTTTTGTATTTTAAGTGTTCTTTCAGTTCAGTAAGGTTCCAGCTTTGAATCTAGCCCTGTCTTTTTATATTTATTTACTTCCTCTTTCATCTCTTTGTGGATTTTTCTACAGGTCGTTAGGAGTAGGTTTTTCTTCCTCATCTACGCTGAGTTCTGAGTAGGAAGAATTCTGCACCACAGACTAAGTTACGGTTCTCTCTGCAGTTATCTGTTTCCTGTGTTAGGGCAACAGTGGTCACGTCATTTAATATGAATATTTTTCTTAACCACTTTATAAAATCCATACTGCATGTTCAGCCAGGCTTCCTTTTACAAAGCCAGAGGATTTGGTTAAAACTATTGTTTTTATAGCTGATTCTTACAATAGATGATCAACATGATGAACGTTTTTAAGGAGCCATAGGTATAACTTTTGATTCTATGGGAGATATTGTAACAATAATAAAGTCCGGAGTTCGTGAAACTGTTGAATGGAGAACACTATAGCTGGTGAAATTCACTCCTGATAAATGCAAAATAATACATATTGGAAGGAAAAATTTGAACTGTTCATGAATACTTCTTGATCATTGCTTATTGCTTATTAGCTCAGGGAAGAATATCTGGCTGACTGTGGGCAGTTTGAAGAAGACTTCTATTCAAATTCCAGCTGTCAAAAACAAAATGTTCAGCTGTATTACGAATGGGATGAAACACAATGCAGAACACATTAGAGAGCTTTAGTGCACAGCCTCAGGAGAAAGCTGCAGTGCAGGAATGGCTATTTCGGCTCAGAAAGACCATAAAGAACTAGGTGGGATTCAAAGCTAGGTAACAAGACTAATTTGGGAGGAAAGTATTTCAGAGACTGAAATTGTTTACTGACTAGAGAAACCAAAATGGACACTATGAAATGAAAGGATAATGAAAAGGCGAGAAGCAACAGTCACAAGTTGTAACAAGGGAAAATCTGATCGGACATAATGAAAAAGCTCTTCACCATAAGAGCTCAGTTAAGCACTGGAGCCTACCTAGGTAGGCTGTAGAAGTTGCATTCTTGGAGATTTTCAACCTGATCAGCCAATCAAGGTAAAATTATCTCAACCTGATCTGACTTTTCAATTAGCTCTGTTTTGAGTTGGCAGTTTGACTGAGTGACCTGCAAAGGTCCTTGTAGCCTACATTATCTTATGATTCCAAAAATAAAGCTGAAATTCAGCTCATCCATTAATATTTCACAAGAGGATGAACTTCTGTAGAAGAATAAAAAAGAAACACTTGTCTATGCAGTGTGTAAATTAACTGTGTTAACATTTGTAACATTTAAGACAAGAGTGTGCTATGATGATATATTAAATCTGCTGCACATTGTAGAGTATGTGTCTCAGGAAATCTCCCGTTTAGTTTGTTTCTTGTAACAGAGCTGTGACTGAGTCCATAAACTTGAAGAAACTGAGAAGGGATTTGATTTTTATTTATGATGTATCCAGAGGTATGAAAACAATTTTGAAGTTGAGCAAGAAGCTTGGAAAACTTCCATAATTGAGATTTTAATCCATCCTTTAACTATTGAGGATTGCCAGTAAAATTTTTTTGAGGGCATGTTATTTCTTTTGGAAAATTCTGTGTTTGCTTCTTACAGTCCACATGTTGTATCTCATGTCTGAAGAAGAATGTACAGTCTGCATTTTAAGCAATTCTGCTGTGTAGTCTCCAAAGATTCCACTTCAAAAGCTTCAGTTACAGTGCAATTCTTTGTAAAGGCAATGCAAAACCTTAGAGTTCATCCAAATGTCTTACAAATTCCAGCTAGTAATAGGATTCTCATCTAGTTTGTATTGCTGCTTTCCGTAAGTGAGGTGATTTAGGTTACTCATTTGCTCAAACTGCTTATCTACACATATGCTGTATCCAAATGGGATATATTGTACATAAGCTAATGTACTCCTGGACTCACAATAATTCATGCAGCTATTGTACTCATAGAAGGGAAAGGATGTCATTTGTTGTTCATTGCATGGATTTAAACTATTGGTTTAAAGAAAAGATTTGGAAGTGTTTGAATAAACTTAGTATTGGTTACATGTTTAACTTGTCTTATCTGATAGCAGTGTGCCAGACTGGAAATAATTAAAGTAGCTATAAGAGTGCAGTACATACCACCAAGACACATGTATGTAAAAGTCAATGGTTGTTTCCCCAGGACTGGCAACTAGAGAAAAAAAAATATTCTTTTGCAAGTTAGAATACAGCAGAACTTTAAACAACCTAAGAATCATAGAAGGAAGTTTAAGCTTCTTGAATTACGAGAAGCTGGGGTTTAACATCTACTTTATAAAATGTGAACCCAAGAAGTTTGAACTACAAAAAATTGTATGGCTAAGAGATACATCTCCGCTGGGATCCAGTTCTTATGACCCAGTTTCCCTACCTGTGAAATGTTAGAGGATGATGAGAAGCCAAGTTCATTAATAAGTTTCAGTAGGTGGAACTCTGCAGATTGATAGGTACAGAATAGGATTCTTTCCTCTGCTTTTTAACACATCTGATGCTCATTAGTTTCATGAAATCCAACACTTTGGTTTTTGTTTTTACCCTCAGTTTGGTTTTGTTTTTACCCTAGTTATAGCTAGCATTTCACAGAGTGTTTCCACTAAGCTTTCTGGACTCAGCATCATTCACCATCATTAGATGATGAATTAGTTCAGACATCAGCTCTTCAGTCTTATGTTTAAAATCAGCTTGAGTTCCCTAGTTGGAAATACTGTCTTGTGTTAATTCACATGTTAAAGGATATGATGTTCAGCATGACTTCCCATTCATTGGAGGTAAAGACTGTTATGTTACAAGGGTCATAATAACTGTGATCAGCTGACTGAAAGAATCAGAACAAAACATTGTCTTTTTACTGGCATCCATTAGAGTTAGCATAAAGTGCTATGTAAATATTCACCAGTTGTCTTCCACTTTTCCAGCGAGTTTTACATCTAGCACGCTTTCATCTAGTCCATTTTTCCAACCACAGTATCTTCTTGATCTGCTTCTTCATTTAATGTCTGCATTCAGTATTTTCCAACATGAACCTGCACACTGTGCAACCAGTTTCAGCTGTTTAATATGCATGATTCACTGTACAAGGGAATTTGGGTATAAAGAGAAGGCAAATTTGTGTTTCTTCTTGAAAAACTGTACAATGTGGGTACTTCTTAGTGACGAGTGCCTTGAATTTATTTATGTTAGTTGCTGAAAACTCTCTGTACCCCATTAGCCTGTGAAAAGCTTCCATTCCTTACTTCAGTTGTATCCTTCCACAGTCCATAAAAACAAGCAATCAAGTTCTCTAATATTGGAGCAACTCTTGTTATACATACATTTTCATATCTCTTTATCAGGGCTGCACACCAGCTGGATCCAATCTGCAAGAAATTTCCATTTTCCCACCAACTCTTCCTCAGATGAGGTAGATATGTTGTGCCCTATCAGCCATCCTCTGGGAAGCCAAAACTCTTTTAAGCTTGTACAAGGCCAATATATACAGCCCACAAGAAGAAGGTACTCCACCAGTGTAATTGATTTGCATCTGCATCAAATTAAGCAGTACAGAAAAAGAGAGAGATTTTGTATGTCATTTATGAACACTAGCCTTTCAGTAATACTCTGTATTCTGGAGCAAAACAAATTGAATTAGAGCAATGAATCAGTTACTCTTCTATATAATTTCTTTTTATTCATTGCATTGAAGTGGCATTAAAGTTTTTCTTATCATTATCCAAACATCAATCCATATCTTCAGTGGTCTCCTAGCCTTCAGTTCATTTCTTGGCCTTTTCCCTTCTGGTCATTTATTTGCCTGTCTCTTTCCCATTTTCTTCTGTCCGGTTTTCTAAAGAATAGATTTGAAGATGGAGTATCAGCTGTTAGTGATCTCTCCTCCTGCATTCATGGATGTTCTGTGCTCCTTGACCCATAAGTCACATACATTTGTCCATCCAGTCCAACTACCCAGTTGCTACCTTGTTACAATAAATGGACAGAGGAACAGGTTAGGAAATAGAAAAATAGATTTCTTCTTCAAGAGCAAAATTAGTTTTCAAGCGTTTTGATTGAAATGGAATCAGAATTCCATCTTTAAAGACACTAGAGGTTATTCCTAGTAGCTGGAGTTGCACTATACAGCAAAGACTAGTTATCTGCTAAAATATTTGTGAAAATTATCACTGTACATTCCCATATATATTACAACAAATATGACTATTATATGCAAAAACAGAAGGAAGGGTAAAATGTTTATTAGTGCTAAGGCTAAAAAGTTTGGCCAAGTTCACACTTGTAGGGTAGCTGGTGCAATTTGTATTTATCATTACAATTGCTTAACTACCACTGTTACCATATGAAGGCACTTAAATACAGTGAAAATACATGCTGTTTCTGAAAAAGGTTATGCAAGGACACAATCTGGCAGGCTTGCTGTAGAGATTAATGACTTTCTGCTATGAGTTGTGGAGCAAAATTCCCTGGTACTAAATTTCTCAGTAATATGTGTTTTCAAAATGTGTGCATTATTCTATAGAATTTAGAGTACTTGGGTATAAAATGCAATAGGAATGCAATAGGTAATCCTCCTATTGCTACCATTATACTTTATTTATGTTATATCATATGAAAAAATTACAAACAGAAATGGTGTCTTTGTAGTTACACCTTTTCTATTCAAAGGTCATGAGGTAGGAAGTGCTCTGAGATAGGAGACTATTATGTATCAAAACCCCAAGATATTGGGACATTCCTTAGTGTTTTTTCCACTGCAGAAGAATATTCTTGCCATCCCTACTTCCTTTGAGTCTTTGGTGGATGAGTGCCCTTTGATTTAAAGCTCAGGCTCAGAAAAATTAACCTGCTAGCTGCATCAGGTCAGGCAAACATTAACATTTTTCAATGTTTTTTCCCATTTTTGCCAGTGGTACTTTGACAGTCTTTTGTTTCCTGTTCGTTTCCCTAGCAGCATCCTATAGTTTAACTCTGTAACCTGACCTCTGTAACATACACCTCCGTCAGGTGTATGTTATCACACAGACAAACTGGAGATGTGTAGAAATAATACTTTCTTCAGTTTCTGCATTCAGAAAAGGAAAGGGATAAGAACTATTTCTGTGTTCATTCATTTTATGCCTTGCATGTTAGACTCGCTCATACTTTACTTATAGCAGATCTCCATCAGACATCTTCATGGGATGAAGTCCTCTTTACCTTCTCAGTTTAAAGATCATCACCATTAAAAAGTGGATTGGCTGCCTCATTATTCCCAAGGAATCAAGCCAACCTTCTTTATTACACTCTAATTTGTAATTTCATCTTTTCCCCTTTCCTAATGCATTATACTGCTCTTATTTTTAATTATATATTATTTTGAATTTTTTTGATTGAATATCACCAATTCAAGCACTGAGCTTGGCAGATGAGGACTAAATATTTTCTTCTGGAAAACATTTGAGCTTTTGTGGATCAGTTCACTCCTTGCTCTTGTTGTGATTCTTCCATTAAATCTGAGATGGGATATATTTGTTCTAAAGTGTAACTTACAGTTGTTAGTTTTGAAGTTCCTGTAGAGGAACGAAATAGTTTCAGGAAACTTGCCTGCCACAGCCTGCATTGTCTTGTTTCCGTGTTTTGGGGTTTTTTTTAATGGTCTTTCAAGTTCTGTTCTTGCATTTCTTTTCCATCTTGCCTGATTATTTGTAAAAATAATACTTTCTAAGCTGTTAACAGCATAGTTTCCACCACTCAGATACCTGACTTTAACACCTTTCTTTTCAATAAGACTTTTTGGTTTGCTAAGATGGATAGAAAGCACTCTCTTTTCTTCTGACAAGTAGGAAAGAATGTAAAAGCTTATCTTCCTGATAAGAGGGAAAACTGAGAAAAATGTTTTGAGTGTTTTTCTTTTTTTGTTCTTTTTTGATGAACAAAAGCAATATTTTGGAGTTTTTATTTGCATAAGGAAAAGAAACTTCTGATTCTTTTTTTTTTCCTCTCTGGTTTAATGATTAGCTTTGTTGACTCTTGACTGATTATTTTCATCTTTCTTAGACTTTTTCAGAAGGAGAGGAAGTTGAATCTTCAACAGTGATAATATAGCTCTTAATCCAAGTGTTTCTCAGCTTTCTAGTCAAGTAGGCATTAACAGAAACAATTTTAAATGATTTTATCTCAAAATTGCAAGTCGTCTTAACCACTCAGTTAAGATAACCTGGAGAAAAAACTGCAGATCAGGAAAATACTGGTTGCAGGGCAAGAGTGACAGAAACTGAAAACTAAAGGGTGATGGGCTAATGTCCTTATCTCTCTGGAAGTCCCCAGCTGCTTCAGGTTAACAAGCATAGGTGAACAATTCTTTGCTTCGTTGACTGATAATATTTTGCTCTGAGCTCAGGAGCTAAGGTGCCTTAACAGTCCCTCGAAGTTAAGGAAGCAGGAACTTGCCTCCCCAGCCTGCCGTGCTGAGAGTGGATCAGTCTCACCAGCTGTGCTTGGGTCACCGCAGCAGGAGGAGGTACACCATGCACCTGTGTCCATCACCAAAACACGTTTCTGCTGATGGGCAGCTCTCTGCTGTGCTGCTTATACTCCTTGCAACTCATAGGGTCTTCTAAGCCAGGGAATTTGCAGGGGCAGTAGCTGCTGTTGAGTTCAGGTGGTTTCAGTGTGAAATCCCCAAAAGCAGAGGTAGGGCATTTTGCTGCCCTCTGTGCAGGATACATTGAGACTGTTGCTCTTTGGTAAAAGTGTGGACTGGCTTGCAGGAGATCTGCCTTGTTTTCGGCTGCTAGTAAAACCAAAGGCAAATTGCCAGACCTTCTTATGCCATCAGGTCCCTTCTACCAAATGGAAATAATTCACTTGCTGCATTTTTTTTTCTCTCTGGTATGATTTTAAATGCTTTAGAATGCATAGACATAGCAACAATGTCCTCAAAAGTTTGTATTGAATCTAGCACAATAAACTTCCGGTTTTGTTTGGGACCTCTAGATCCTACTGTATACAGGTCATTGTCATCATGCAGAAACACTTCTCTCTCAAAATTATCTTCGACCACCTGATCTCCACTATTGAAATGGATATTTAGTAAGGGATTCTAATGATGGTTTTCTTCTAAATTGTGGCAGGAGCTGTAGACAGAATACAGAGTACAACAAAACCTTTCCTCAAAAGTTTGTATCCTTCAGTCTGAAAGATGCTGTACAAATATTGCCATTAAAATACATAAAAACAAATAGCTTAAGCTATAATATTTACCCATCCCTTTTTTGAACAGGATCTGGATAGCAATCTATGTCAGCTCACAGCTTCATTCAAGAAAGCAATTGCAGAGAAAGTCCAATGTCAAGATGATTTTAACTGAACAAACAAAACTATTGAGCTGGCCAACAGTCTGGTCAAAGGACTTGAGGTAAGAATATTTTTGTTCTTGCCAGTGTGACTTTTGAAATATTTGGAATAAGCTGGTTAAACTTTAGGTTAAGCCTAAAAAATTACTGAGAATAGAGTGGAAGAAAAAAGCGAGGGAGTGGGGAATGACAAGATGACCTTGCTGAAAAATCATTTAAATCAATGCAAGGAGGAAAAAAAACCCAACCCGTCATAAAATCCTGGGAAGTGAAATGTACTGCACTAGAAATGATGGATACTACTCTGCACTTGGCAAAAGACTTTGTGCTACTGAGTGGCCAGTATTGGTATGGTCCCTAGAGAAAAGTCTCCGTAACTAAGTTACCACATTTATACACAACTGTGAACACATTTGACGGCCTGGGCTGCCTCTTCCTAATGAGCAGAAAGACTGAGTAATCCTTTAGGTCAGGGTGGAGTCGCCTTGCATCTGCCCCCATTGCGCTTAAACTGTAAATAAGTGGAAGGCACCAACCACATATTAGCTGTTTGTTTTTGCTTTATCCTTTTGTAGAAACCATCCATTTTTAATTACAAGTAGAATGCATTTATGCTAAAATTACATACATTTTAGTGTAGTTATTACCTTTATTTGTAGAAAAGCATGATTAAAGCTAGCACATACCTATTTAATGGTCAGTTTCAAGAAAACCATTGAAGTAAGCCATAGCGTTGCTGTGCAGTCTCCCTTAAGTCTTTACAGAAATTGTGCTGCCTTGGTGCATCACCTAGAATTTTACCCATTCCTTTTTGATAAATAACGGGAATTAAAAAGTGCAAAAGATATTTACACTACTCATTTCCGTGAATTTCCAAGATAGTCTGAATAGATTTTTATTAAATATTTTAAGCTGGATTTCATAAAATCCCTGTGACCTTGTTTTCTAAGATCACAAAAGGAATACTTCTGTTTTTGCAAATCTGTCAGTAGAAGTTGGCAATCAAGAAGATAAAAACAGGTTGGAAAACAGTGTTTATAACTATCTAAAAAACCCTAATGCAATTAAAACAGATAAGTTTACAATACCTTATTCTAAAATCAATATGCCAAGATGTAAAGTATATAAATAATTGCTTTGCTATAAAAACAGCAAAATTGCTGGTGTATTATATTATCTGCATATGAAAAGTTTTGATCACCCCAAGACACACCTGAGATAGTTGCCATTTGCCTGACCCTGCAGACCCCCAAAGTCATTGGAAACTAAATGGCCTTTGCACAGAGATAGTCTCCGAGTCTTGGATTTGAAGGTTTATACACAGTTAAAGGAAGTTTTTCTCCAAGACCTGAGGGTTTTTATTAGTGATCTTATTGTGTAAGTTAAGGGGAAAGATATTTAAAAGGATTAATTGAGAATGTCAAGTCTTTTCCTCTGAGAATAAATTCTTTTTGACTACAACAGGAGACAGTTAACTTCTGAAAAGCATCAAGACTGATGATTTTGTCTATATAGCATTGACCTGGAAGCTCAACCATTCAGACTAATAAATCAGGTAATTTATATTTAATCATTAACTAACTCCCGAGCTGAACAGCTGTTCAAAATTAGAAATGGGTCACCCTGGCCAGGATGACATTACAGGCAATCTATAATGCATTAGAATAAAATTATAGTGATTTTTAACTGTCTGGAAATTTATTACACTGCATGTTCCAACTCTTAAACCCTTGTTAGCCAATGTCGCTCGTGATTTATGGTGCTTGGGTGGTATGGTAAAATAACTGAAGATTTAAATAGACGATCATTCTATGTTTAGTAAATCTTCAAATTTCAAAGCTATTTTGGAGAATGAAGTGGGTGCTCTTTATTGTTTATGACTTACCAGTCAGTGACAACAAGAAGAGAGAATGGATAAATCAAAAAGCCCTCTTGTAAATTAATGGATTTGTTGTCTTGTTGTCTTCAGTTAATGATTTAAAGAAGACTCTAATGAGTTCTGTAGAAAAACTGGATATCTAAAATACTTCAAAACAAAACTGCTACATTACAAAGGTCACTGTTAGAGCTCAAGGCTTGTTTGCACAAGGCCCTACTGCCATACTATATCTGGTTTAAATAAAAGCAAGAATTACTGGAAATTTGAGAAAAGGAGAGGAATTAGAATGCTTAATGAAGAGCCCATTCTTAATTTTTCAGCCTCAAAAGATTCAAATCACCACCAAAAAGTATGGATTATTCTCAGTCTTATAGTCTTAGTAAGTTTATCCCTCACTATAACAGAGTACATTTTCTATTGTGCTTTTGTGTGGTTTTGTTTTTTAAATTGGAGATTAACTGTTCTGTCCTTTTTAAGTTGTTCAGGATTATTGATTAATATATGCTTGTTCACGACATTTTCTAGTTTTGCTTTGCAGTCTGAAAACATGCATTGGAGCCAGTCTGTTGGTAAGCTCAAGGCACAAAAGAAAACTTTATGTGGTGATGTCCTATTAACAGCCGCATTTGTGTCTTACGTTGGACCCTTCACAAAACAGTATCACCAGGAACTGATGGACCATCTCTGGGTTCCTTTTCTAAAGTCGCTAAAGGTAAAATTTCCTGTACAAAATAGGAGTCTCCAATGAAAAGTCTGATTTGTTAAAGTCACTGTCTTTCAAAAATTTGATTTACAGGTCTGTATTTAAAAGTGTCTATAAAATAGCCTTTGCAGTTCAGTATTTGTTTTCCAGTATATATGCTTTCCTCAGATTGCAGGTACATTTTGAGGGGAATGAGGGAGGGAGGATAATTTCCTTTTGGCAAACGAAAATTCTTTCCCATTCCAATTCGGTATGCCAAATTCTGCCCTCTGTGACACCTGTGTAACAGCAAATGCTATAAGTGGTGGTACAGTGATGTAAAGAGCTCTATTCTGCTTAATTTTCGAGCTCCAGGAAGAGTGTAGTTACAAAAATCCCCTTTTCTTTGTACATGGAGGAAATCATGATAGGATTCAAAAAATGCAGAGAGGAGTGAGTTGTCTCTACAGTATTTCCTTTCGTGGCTGTTGCAGCATGTTACTCTGGCCTCCTGGAAACATGCCTCGTACCTCAGTATTTCACCAAATGCTGCCACTTCATTCATCTTTCTTGAATGCAACTTATATAGTATGGCTGTAATATGATGTGGTCTGACTAGCATGAAATTTCTTCAAATCCCTCTGTTGCTGTACCTTCCATACTGGATTATTCTCTTGTCACCATCTTCACCACTCTGTATTGTTCAGCCCTTCCTTCCTTATTCTTCTTCATGAAGCTTTGGACTGTTCCTGTCTTCCTTACTGCTCTGAATGCTCCTGACCTCTTCCTACTTGTTTAATATTACCAATGTGTCACAAATCACAGTCTTGTCTTGCAATTAATGTAGTTTATTCTCTGATGTATGTGAAGTATGGAACTGTTATCCCTATTTTAAATTGGAAAGCTAAGGCACAGCAGGCCAGCGGAGTCGCCTGAGGACACTCTAGAAATACATGGTTAAAGCTAAACTCAAGCTTCCCAAGGTCAGCACTGAGACTGCTGGAGCATCTTTTTGTTGTCATTTGCTTTTTGCAAGAGTTTAACCATCACTAATTTGAGTGGAGCTTTGTTTTTCCTGAAACATCTACCTGGCCTTTTCTGCCAAAAATTTGTCTGCAGATAAAGTTCTTTTTCAAACATCCTTCTACATTGCAGCCTAATGCTGGATAGATAGAAAAAATTATATATGTATTTCTTATATATAATTTTTTCTTTTGTGCTCTGTTTATTTGTCGTGGATAGTAGGACCCTTGACACAAACCTCATTCTTAACTCTTTTAGCAGTTCTCTAAAATGGATTGAATGTTCTTCTAAATAAAAATAATTTATACTATAACTTTGTACTTTTTAAGTTCTTTCACTGAACAGCAGTTAATAAAATACCTCATCTCAGTTTTGATTGTTTTCCTGCAAGTGGAGAAGATTTCAAAAGAAGAGAGAAAGGCATCTGGGAAGTCATGTTAAAAATAGATGCTTATTAATAGTCATCTTTAGAGAGAACAACAGCTAGTTCTATGTCATGAAGTATCGGTTTTCTGCAGCTACAGGAGCAATAGATGTATCTGTATATTAAAATAATTCCTGCATTGTGTGAAAATTTCTATTGGAAACTGTCATATCACCACAATGCGAGTTTTCCACAAGGAAATATTTCAACTCATGAAAATGAATGTATTGCTTGCCTTACAGTCCACAGATAAAAGAAATCACTTTCTCAGTCTTCTGGTATGTTTGGATGAATGTGTTCAGTAAGGACTGATTTCAGAAATTTTATTTCTTTTTGATTTTTGTCCTTCTGTAAATGCCTGGGACACATTAGTACCCAGCAAGTGTGGTTGTCCAATGGCTGCCTTAGCATTTGTGGAGACCACAGCTTCCTTCGTAGTGAACAGGCATTCATACAACCAGTGCATTGCCACTGCTGGTTCTGCGGGAGCTCCAAGGCTGCCCTCGCCCCTGGAGATTGTCCTGTTCTCTAACTTTTGAAGGTGACCCTGTTAATGCATAACTGAATTATATTAATAAGAGATCCTGGAAGCCTGTTAGATAGCTGCTTCTTTTCTAACTTTTGTGTAGATAAGTACTGATTTATGTTCCAGAAATACGTATTCAAAAGCATTGAATGCTCTTGAATGTGAGCACTGAATTTGCAATATCAGAATCCATATACACTGAAATTTATACTGTATGGTTTTTTTAGTTTAACCAAACTATAAATAGATTTCATGAAATGAATGTCGTAAATGAAAACACATCTTTTTGAAAACCCATGATAAATATGATAAATATCTCCTCTTCACATTTTCTGGTATGTTTTTTTGCATCTGATAGTCCACTACTACAGATAGGTCCTTCTTACTTTTCTGTCTAGCAAATTTTAATTTATACCAGCCCAGTTATCTTGTGCATTGCACTGGGTTGTGTCTTGCTACTTTGCAGCCTTGCTGGATTATTGTATTATGCTCTGATTCAAAGGTTCATGTTCCCGTAACTGAAGGCCTGGACCTGATTGCAGTGTTGACTGATGACACTACGATCGCAGCATGGAATAATGAGGGACTGCCCGGTGATAGAGTCTCTGTCAGCAGCAAAAGCCACTCTCCTAACTCTCTGCGAGCGCTGGCCTCCAATGATAGATCCCCAGCAGCAGGGAATTAAATGGATAAAGAATAAATATGGGGCTGACCTTAAAGTCATGCGTTTAGACAGAAAGGGTATGTGCCTGCTGAAGAATTGGCTTTCACATTTACTGCCCTGAAGTTCCCCTAATTTTTGTAAGGGATTGGTGTTTTTTGAAATGCCCTTACTTGAAGTCTTGAAATATTACAATGCTGCTGCTTATTTATCCATAGTATCATTTTCCATTTAAAATGGTGCTTGAAAGAGGACCTTTTGCTACTCTCTTTGTGAGTGTTGAGGAAGAAATAAAGTGGAAGCTGAGGTGTACTTCTTATGAAGGGAAAATCACTTTTTCAATAGGTAGGGTGCAAATTCTAATGATAGGACATTACTGGTACTGTATAGTTTAGTCTACAGGATACAGCATGTGCATCTAACAGAGGGAAAGATTCAATCCAGTGTACTGCATTCAAGGCAAAAGCCATTATCAGGTCCTTTGCTGATAAATAAACAGTAAAATACTTTTTTTTTTTAAATGCTGCATAAGTTTTTAAACAATTTTAAGACTTTTAAAGACTAGAAGGGGCTAGCTGAGTTTATTTTACTGAAATCCAGATACAACACACAATTATACCACAGAGTAAATGGTCACAGTAATGCCTTATTTTTTAAAAAGCATTTATCATTTATCCTGTCTACTCCTCTGAATGAACCCTTTTTCCCACCTGCCCTGATCTTTTTTTTTTAACTTTCCCAACCCTCATGAATAATTGTGATTTTCATTCATACCCTGCTGTATCCTTCTGCACAAAGCTATATTGCTCGTTTACTTATCCTTTCAGAGTTGTCTACTCTCTTCTCATTGCCTTTTGAAACAGAGTTCTTCCAAATCTTTCAGATTCTAAGCCTTTAAGGAAGCATTTATTGTGTAGATGAGGGTATATCAAAAGCTAGAACACAAAAATATAAAACTAAAGAAATAAGAAAAGCTGGAAGATATATACGCCCTTCCAAGTTTCTATATGTCAGTTCCTGTGTTTTCAGGGTGGGGCTAGATCCTCATATTTGCTTAGAAGAAAAGCCCCAGCAATATATGTTTTGTGTTATATGAGTACTAATAAGAGCGTAGATGTAAAGATGATGAACTCAAAACCATAGAACTCTTAACCACTGAAAAACTCTTTGTGAACACAGTTTTGCATGGTTTAACCAAGCTCCTTAAGAAAAAATTCACCAATTGTCTTATATAAAAGAAATGTATCTTTCTATAACCAGCACTCACCTAATATTTGAGGGTTTGTTTTTTGTTTTTTTTCCATAAGTTTTCTGAAGACTACTGAAAGAGCTTTGGCTTGTGGAGACACCATATTAATGGAAAGTATGGGTGAGTCTGTTGATCCCATATGTGATCCCCTGCTTGGAATAAATACAGTTAAAATGGGAAAGTAAGTAAACTTGAGTAATTGGAATTTTTCCATGACAGCTGGATCTATATTGGGGAGTTTTTTTGCCATTTTTTGCTTACTACTTCATAACCTTTCAGTCAGTTACCTATTTCTTTTTAAAATACAATGGCTAAAAACTAGTAATGAGTGAATATTAAGATGTTAGTATCTGCATCTGATTAGATAACAAAATTCACTTCAAAATATAGATTGTCTAGTTCATCTGGAATTCTCAAATTGAACTARAAACATAATACAGACATACATTTGAGCTTTCTCAACCCAAAGTGAAAACCTTTACTTTCTTTTTTACTTCAGAAAAGGAACAACAAAAAAGGGGAACAAATATCATTTGGCCCAAAAGAGAAGAAAACATTGCATTTCCATTTTAGACATCTATAGCAAAAGGGAAACTGACAGACTAAATCTGGATTTAAGAGTACAGGGTTTTCCAGCTGTAATATCAATTTAAGGAAACCATGCCTCAACTTTGCACGGTTTGTTGGGCAATCCCATGGAACAAATCAAGGAACTGTTTAAAAAAAAAAGGCTAATGAGGAAAAAAATTGAAAAACTACAACATGGGGCAAAAATGAGCAGCCAGAGATGGAAATTCTGTAAGTCAGTATTGCTGCCAATGTCCTGTGCATCAGAGCAGCTTAGCTGACAGCATTCACAAAACCAGCCAGGCAGGGGCAGTGGTGCTGCTGCTGACTCTTCAGTTTTTCTTAGAAAACTAGTCTGCTCACACCAAAGCTCACATGCTCCATTTCTCATGCAAGTGCTCTAAGCATCCAACTGCAGAAACTATTCCAAACTCCCCCTCCCAATGACAGGACTACAGCTCTGACAGCCCTGTATTTGGGCATTCAAGTGGGAGATTCAGATCAGGTAACAGAAGACTGAGTTAATGTGTCTTAACCCTTCTAAGACTGCTATACCATGAGTGTTAAATGGTATAAAGAAAGCAGGGAAACGTGTTTTGCTCTCCTGTGTGGGGTGTGTATGAATCTCCCATTCTCACCCCCCTTTTTGCCTAGAATTTGAAAACTTGTCAAATTTGAAAAATATCAAAAATATTTCCTAAGATCTAATTAAGGTACCTCTACATAAGAATTTTCAGGGATGATAATGTGAAAAGTAAAGAAGCTAATCCTCTAGGCCCTGGTGCAAGAGAATTTCATTCTGTCGTGCTCTCCATCACTTTTCATGAAGACTTCCTTTAGTGGTTGTTGAGTCTTCAATGCAGCTGTAACAGATGGAGTCAACTTGAAGAGTAATGTTGATTTTTCGTTACAGGGAGAAAACCTGGTAAATCTTGTTAAATGTTTCGTCTCATGAACTGAAATGCTGTGTTATTGACTCTGGTCAAAGTGAATTTATTTTGAAGCCTGAAAATATTCCTCTCTTCTTTCTATTGCTATTTTCAAACAACACGTCAACAGCTAGACTTTTCATGTTAAAGAATACAAAAAGATAAAAAGTCAAAGACAGCATTTCTGGATTGGCCTCAAATTTTACTCAAAGAGTGTTCAGACTACTTGCACAGTTTCAAGCTATTAAGAGAGAAAATATGAAAATGATGTTAAATAAAATTGGTATCCAGTTTTGGTCAGATTACCCAAGTTTTCTCTTCCTCCTCTCCCACCCCTAGATTTCAGGGGTTTGGTGCCTGCACACTAAATCTGAGCAATATACTATAGCTCAAATCTTGAATACATAAAGCTCCTGGAAGATATACCCTTGCCCTGCTCTTTGTTCTCTTGAAATGGTTCCTTTTTGTTGCATTTTTCCGTAATGGCATTTGAAGTACTTCAGAGTAAGACCAGAGTAAGATCAGACTAAGCCTGATTTATAGAATCTGTAGTGGAGAAACTGAGTGGAGAAACTTTACGGAAAGTTAGAATTATACTGGCCTAACAGAGAAATAGGAGCCACATCCTGTAGTCTAACAAATCTTAAAGCATGAGGCAAAGAGGAATATAAAACAGTAGAAAAAGGTTGGATTGAAAAGGACAGGGGTCACAGCAATATAATATTGCATTTACTTAGCAAAAGCTTCCTCGTAGTACAGCTGAGCTGCACACACAGACACACACACGCATATGAAAATATTCAAATATGAATAAAAGTTCCTTTGGTGAATATTTTAGCAACATTATATGACCTCTCATTTTCTGACTCACTGAAGATGTAGCAAGTCTCCCTTGTGGTGCATATCTGTAAAAATATCTCTTTACTACCAAATAAGCAAAGTTTTCATTGTTCTGGGGTCATTTCTGTTATTTGTTTATTTTAGTAGTCATGTCAGGCACATGTTTTGGTTTTTTTCTTCCTAATAAAGAAAGACTAGAAAGATATTTGTGATAGATATGGTACAGTCCAGCAGTTGAAGTTCATTAATAATTGGAATGTTGCAGAGTATGAAGTAATGAATACTAATTACTCCTTTCATGTCTGACAGCACCCTGTGGACCAATACATCAGCCCAGACTTTAATTTGGTTCTAATAATGGTTTCATCAATAGTACATTAATTCTGTGTTTGAAAAGATATACAGTTGAACCTGACCCACACAGTAGATACCACTGTCATAAAATGGCCACATACTGACAACAACTGGATAATTACAAATAATTAAATCCACTGAGCTTCAGACAATCCTAATTTTAAGTAAAATATATCTTATCATATCAATCGACAGAAAGCATATCTAGGGAGATTTATCAGCTTGCTCTCCTTCCAAAGCAAATTTTAGTCTGCATATTAGAGAACTTGCTAATCTGTGAAGCAGCTTCATAAAATCATATCTCCCTCATTGTTTACCAAGATTGTTCTTGTGCTGGAATCTTAGATATTCTATAACACTGGCTTTTGAGACTGTTTCTGAATGAAGACTGCAAAAAAATTCTCAGCTTCAGAGAACTTCAAATATATGTGTATAATTATATTTTACTCACCATGTGGATGGTTATAGTGTGAACTATAGGTACTTGTTTTCTCTGAAAATCAGACTTCTTATTTAAGTGTCTTATACTTAGAAGCCTAACAATCTTTAGGCATTCAAGTCTAGATATTCTATTTTAACTAGCAAACATGCTCAGTGACTCTTAATATACATTAGATTGTGACCTTATTTTTACTAAAATATTTTAGGAAATTTTCTCTAAAGGAAATCAGAAAAAGAATTAACTCATTTCAAAAATTGTCAGTGCATGGTGCATGGGTTAATGTAAGCATGAAAGGCACAAGAAAAAAATTAAGTAAAATTTAGGTGCGGCTTATTCACAACGTAAACAAAAATGACTCAACGCACATACCTAGATCTATTGGAGCAGCTAAATCAAGGCATAGGTGTAAACAGATGACAATTCTACACAGTTGTTTTTTGTCAGTAGCTTGCTATAAGAGCAGTAATGCAACTGAATAGGTTTGGTTTGGATTGGCTTTAATATTTGCGTTTTATCTGTGTTTTTCCTATCTTGTCTCCCCAGCCAGCACTATTTTGGAGATCACTGGTTGTGCACATTAACTATAATAGATCAATGTCATTTTGACTTGTATGGGAGATGATAGAGGAAAAAATTCATTGTTCATAAGATTCCTATTTGCATCCACATGAGCTGTTACACCCCTTCAAATTGTTTGCCCATTCTCAAAGTGGTAGTCATGTCCTTCCAGCAGCAAGATTCAGTTATTACAAGGTTCTTTAAGATGTCTTCAGATTTGATTTATGTGCAAATGTAGTTTGTATGAACAAATTTCCATTCTTATGAGACATGACCATTATTCATGAAACAGCAGACAATTCATTCACTTTCTCTATAGGAATAGCTTTCCTTGCCTTGAACATCTCGCCAGCTGTGCAACTTTAAGGCAGCACTTTTCCCACTGAACTAGTTTGACCAACTTACACAGTTTGCCTACTGAGATTGCCTAGTAACAGCTCCATTCTGCACTTGTTTTCACCTGATTTGTTCAACTTCATTCACTACATTACTTGCTGGAGTTTGCAAGTCTGTTCCAGAAGCTTTTAATTTTAACCAGCAGGAACTGAAAGAGGCTCCTATGGAAAATATGTGTTTATCCCTCTTTCTTCATACTGAAAAATATTGTTTCCCATTCCTTTCCTATCCAAGAATTTATCACTTCTCTCCATTCTTGCTGAGCTGATCCAAAACATTTAGCTATAGGAAGCTGTCATACTTTCTGCCATTTAGAGTTACAGTACATTTTGGAGAGCATCTACCCAGAGATGTACATTTGTTCATTTTGAGTTGCATGGAAGTATTTGTTAAGAAAAGTTTTTGCATAAACTCTTGACCTATCTCATAATATGAGGTCATCTTCCTGTTCTCAGGATTTTTTTTTGTCTTCATCAGATGCCGCCTTTGAAAATCCAAGGCATAAGCTTGTTTGTTTCCTTAGGCAGCACATCCACAAGGGAAAAGCAGTTCTTTGTGCAGACAATTCAGATTTTGGCAAATGAGACCAGATGTTGTATTAATTCCTAGACTTCACGTAGGTGAGAGTTTGGCTGCCATGCTAACTTCTGAGATTTATTCATTTTTAGTATTTGCTTTTGCTAAAAAGCAGTTATTCCTCCAAGTTTATACAGGATTTTACAAGTGCTTTGGGAAACCTTTTGAATCCCTAAGCAACTTGATTTCAAGATTTGTGAGAATTGCAACAGGAAAAAACTCGTGGAGAACAATCCTCTTCTAATTTACTTTGTGTGCTCTTAAATAAAAGAAGGCTGGAGCTTACATGAAAGATACTCTGCCTGTTCCGAGGAAGAATGGCACATTAACGCAGTCCATTCTGTCTGCCTCTGCTGGTCAGCTAGGAGATTATGAAGGAAAAAATTACCAAAAGTAGATTTTGTCTTTAGTAATTTCTTTGGAACCCATTTTTTATGTCTTATATCATGGACTTTGATAAAACTGCTACATTTCTTTGGAATCCAATTTAACCTGTAAAAAGACATAATTCATTGAAAAATGAAGCAATTCTATGGGATTTTCCCTCCTCTGTGTTTATCATTGTTGCTTATATCGCTTGAACTGTGAGAGAGCAGTAACAAAACATTTATTTTTCCCAGTCTGTAATTAACAAAAACCCTAGAATGGGTTCCATTGTGTGAATGTTCAACAGACTTTTAAAATAAAAATTTGTTACTAATGTTTGGATCTCCATTCTTGGAAGAAAACATTAAAAGTAGCCATGGCTTTACAGAAAATACTGTGTTTGTGCTAGTGTGTAACAGGTGACTGCTGAAGATTGCCATATTACCCGCTATGCACATAGAGGATATAAATCTGCGGGCACATGGTCACACCAGACCACACACGGAACATACACTGTAGTCTATAAGCAGTGTTTTCTTTTCTTTTTTTTTTTTTTAAGTCCTGTGCCATAAAAATAGGAAGGTCAGCTTTACTTTGCCTCGTCTTCAGGCTCTGGTCTGGTAGCTTAGCAGTAGTGACGTTGCTGTATGGGGGATGTTGACACCTCTCATTGAAGGCAAGAGGTCAGGAAATGACACCTCTTCAGTAAGGATTCCTATTCAATGAATAAAAGTAAACCTGGAATGTCTCCCCAAGTAATTGATTTTGAACAAATCATTTAGTAGTTTGCCTTTAAAAATGATTTTTAGTTTAGTCACCAGCCCTTCCCTCTGTTCTGGTCACAATCAATTTGTTATAAATCCACACATCTGCTTAGGGTCTTTTCTAGGATTTACTGCTAGGCTATTTTGAAAATTAGAAAAGATGAACTATATTTAAGGGAACAATTGTAAGAACTGACAGCTATCTGATTAAAACTTGTTTGAAAACTTTCCTAAGTCTGTGGTAAGTAATAAAGATAGGTGTTTACCCCTCAGCTACACATTCTTCAGTACAGCAGTGAATAATCTACTGGTGTCTGCTCTATATGCAAATTAAACTATGTCAATCAAAAAATTCTCTCTGTATTCTTCATATAATTTTGGTGTGTTCAGTCATCCTTTTTTTTTTTTTCTTAAGCTGCAGGTACTTAAAGTTTGGTTTGTATCCACTTCCTGTGATGCCAAGGTCATACAGTACTTGTCTTTTGTAATGTAGGATATTTGTGAATTGCCTGTATTAAGTGAGGTTCCCATTCTTCTGCTTTTTATTCCTTCTCAGGTATATCAAGACTGAAGACAAAGAATGTGAATTCAACAAGAATTTCCGACTCATCCTTCACACTAAACTGGCTAACCCTCAGTACAAGCCAGAACTGCAGGCTCAGACCACCTTCATTAATTTCACTCTCACCAGAGATGGGCTGGAAGACCAACTGTTGGCTGAGGTTGTCAGTGCTGAAAGGCCAGACTTGGGAAAAAAATAAGGTAAAACTATCTTTTGATCTGTCTGTTCTCATATTTTAAAGCTAGTGTTAATATGCCTGTTTGAATTTGCTGTACAGTACCTGTTAGTAACCCAGATATCAGAAAGTTTTTAAGGGTCAGATTCTGCAAAGTGTAGGAAGTGCTAACTCAGCATATGCAGCTTCTGTTGATTGGTTCAAACGTGCTCCCAGGGGGCTGAGGTTGGCCTAGAGCTCTACTAGAAATTAAATATACTGTGCTCTTGTTCCCACACTTCCTTCTACTGCTCTTTGCATTGCCTTTAATCTACAGTGCAGGATTAAAGCCCTCTACAGTGCTTTGTGCTTCAGCGATCTTGAGCCAGTAAGTGCAGATAAAATTTCATGCCAGTCCCTAAGAGGATGTGATGGCACTGTCAGGCCCTAGGGCGTTTGGTTAATCATGCTCAGAATTTATTCCTGCAAAGATGCAGTACTACAGCTCCTGCAGTCATAGCATCCACTGTACAGTAACTATTGAACAGAAGTACCTTTAGAAATGGTTGCAGAAAGGACTTTGAGCAGATTGTGGTCTATGAGCTGAAAAATGAAAAAAAAAAAAAACTTAGGGGTGCAAAATGATTAGTAAGAATATTTCCTATTTCTCTAGTGTGCCTTTCCAGTTATCTCATGCACTTTGCAAACTTCCTCCACAGAGATGCGCAGCAAATCTTTGAGTTGCCACTGTCTCAATAGAAGAGCAAACTGGGTCACCGAGTTTAATTACTCCTTGAAGAATGAAAGCAATATATCTGGTAACATGATCTGAAAACAGCTGGCCATTTTCCTCTGCATCTGCACATTGCTCCACATGGGACTGTATGCTAACAACTCCCCTATCATCCAGGTTGTTTTGGTGCTAAGGCTGGATCCACTGGAGAACTCGCAGTAACTCCAGTCACACTCTTACGCTGTCAGAGGCTCAGTACAGCCCAGCAGGCTGTAACTGTGCTCTCCCATGCTGTTTGCTGCTGAAGCAGGGTTCTCCAGCCTTGGGCTACTGTTGGTTTTCTCAACCGCCTCATAGGTTACCATTTGCCATCTTTGGCCAGATCCCAATCCCTTTGCATAGTCCAGGGAGGAAGGAGGGGAAGTCCTGGTCTGTTATGATGGTGCTTTCCTCCTTGTCCATGCAGCCTTCTCGCTTTGGGTGTCCCAGAACCTCGGTTCTCATGTATTTCTGAACTGAAGATAAGCTGTCTCTTTCAGAAATGAAATAAAAGCAACTGATGTAATTAAATCAAAAATATAGGTACGGTAGCTTTTGCTGCTGTTGTTTAAATACCATGTTTTCATTTTCTCTGCTAGTCAGTCCTGATCAAACAGCAGAACCATTTCAAGACTGAGCTCAAGCAGCTTGGGGACAACATGCTGCTCAGTCTGTCGGCTGCCCCAGGTCGTTCCTTAAGTGACAGTGAATTTGTGAAGAAACTTGAATCAGCAAAGTCAACTGCAGCTGAAATACAGTGCAAGGTAACAATAGTTGCACTGTTTTTAACAGTATAAAGTCACCTGTTAAATGTGTATTATTATTTTTTGAAATATTTTTATGAGCTAGAAGTTGTCAAATTCCTGGCTGTGCAGCAAGTGCTGTCTACCCACATATTCACAGTTTCTTATCTGTGGTATGTAGTTGTCACCTACCATTTTTTTCTTCTTGAGCTAGGTGCTTGATTTCGTCCCCATAAAAGGAGTAAGTATCAGCATGAAGTGTGAACAAAGGTATTCATATATGATTGTCGTTTTTTCACAAGTGAACAGGCACCTTGCTACAGAAAACAATCATTCCCTAATATTTGTCTGAGCAGCAGCTTGCGTACCTTAAACATTTGCTACTGTCTGAGATAAAGTTAGTTTTCTAGAGTATATCCATATTCTTTTTGATACTGATAGGAATGTGTTGGTAATTGTGTGTGATAATCATGATGGATGAAAAAATAAATTAGACAAGTGTCATCCTGTAGATAGCTGAAGCCAAAGAAAATGAAGCTCAAATTAACAAGGCAAAAAAGCATTACAGACCAACACCTGTAAAAGCATCTATTACTTTGTTCGTAACAGTCTGGTCAACATCAACCCCATGTACCAGTTCTCACTGAAGGTAAACATTTATTTTGCTTATTTGATTTCAAGGTGCAAGGAACAGAGTTTTGCCTTGAGCAGTGATGGCCAATATATTAGCTATTATTTGTGCCAGATGTTTACATTTGCAATGTTGTGTGTCTTGAGTTTGAGAAAGGAGAACACTATGTGATTTCTCACTGATTCATAATGTTCCTCTAAACCCGTCTAATCCTTCTTTGTTGTCTGCCTCCATTCTAATGGTGTTTTCTGATTATGCTAGTACTGTTTACCTTCCTTTTGTTAAGCTGTCCTACAGGGTCAAGTAAGAACAGTTTTGAACCATTCTCTATAGACAATTTACTGTAATAAATCTACCAAATTATCTGATGCTATGAGGACGGGAAGTCACGAACTTCAAAATTACCAGCTTTGCTGAGTGAGAGGATGCGTTCACTGAGTTAAATAAGCAAGTTAAATAAGGTGTTTGCAGCCCTTACCCTTGGTTTGCTGAAAGTTTCTTCAAAAGCCTCTTGGCAGAGATGATTCAACCTCTACTATCTTGGCATTTTAAACTGCTTAAGCTATCTCTTCTGAGAACTGTAGAGTCAGAAATTGATTTTCTTGCATGTAAAAAAACAAACAAGAATTCTGGAAATAAATAAATGAAAATAATTGTACCTCTTTTCAGGTCTTCAATGCAGTCTTCCACAAAACAATCCAACAGGCTGAAGAATCAGGAAATACTCAGTGGCATATCTCTAACTTGACAGAAATTGTCACCTACTCAAACTTTCTTTTCACAAGCCAAGGACTTTTTCGAAAGGATAAGCTCATTTTCCTGGCCCAAATAGCTTTTGAAGTGAGGAAAATTTTTCATGTTGGTGATGCTGGTGGTTTACTGTTTTTGCTGCTTCTTAACTAGAAGGTGATGCCTTTGCTCAAAAACTAGAAGAAGCTGCTTCTTAACTAGAAGGTGATGCCTTTGCTCAAATCTTCTTACCTTGTGGTAGTGCAGTTTGTCAAACGTTGTAATTGCTGCTTCAATATAAATAATAATTACAGATATTCCAAAGATGCCTTTATGTAACTCTTTTCATTTATAATGACTTACCGAGGCTATATTAAAGATAAATAGCATGATTTAGTTGCTTGTGGTTTTATAATTAAGGTTGAAATTAATGTGGTACATAAAGTAGAAATTCACTAAATAATACACATCTGTATCAGACTCAGGCTGTTATTTTTCCTTTTTTATTTGAGCGTCTGTAAGCCCTGGGGAAAATACGGGCTCAATTGTACTGAGTGCCCTGAAGAGCTTGCTCCAAAAGGGATTGAGTCACAGAACTGGTCAGTAGCAGAGGTGGGAATTAAACTAGAAACTGACAATTCAGGAAGAAGGTAAAAAATTATAAATTGAGGAATCAGATTTGGGGAAGGATAGGAAAAAAAGAATCACCTTACACAATGAACAAATGGGAGTGAAAGAACAGACAGAAATGTCTAGAAGAGAAAGGAAAGAGAAGAGAGGGAAGGAAACTGGTGATGATTTCTCTGAATCGTGGTACAGATGAATTTATTCATGTCACTCAGACTTTTAGCACTATGCTGCTTAACTGTTGCCTTTTTGGTAGCAGTGGTGCTGGAATGGATCAAGAAGCATGGGAGTCTGTACAGTAACTGAAAAATAAGCTCTATCATAATTACAGAGTAGACAGAAAACAGAGTAAGGGGCACTATAAATTTCAAATTTATTAAATAGTTTTTTAAAGAGAAAGAGAGGGTCTCTTAGTAAAGGTAGAAAGATTTATTTATATCAGAAAGCAGAGAGAATATATGGTAGTAGGGCAAAGGTGTGTCTTTTTCCCACTATTTTTTGGTTAAAATGATAAAAGAACTAGTAGAAACTGAGATTTTTTTTTAGTGTACATTCAGTTCGTGTGCCAGAACTGATTTACTTGATATAGTTCTGCAGTCTATGTCTACAAAGTCTAAGTTTTCAGTAAAAAATAATTGTGAATCTATCCTTCCATTAGTAAACAAACAAAAAGGAAAAAGAACAAAAAAAAACAATTAGGGTTTGCAAATTTGCACAGAGTTTTGCGACAACTTACAATCTGAAGAGGGCCTTGGATGATGCCTGAGACACGTGTGCTCTACTTGTCCTTTCCTCTATCTTTCAAGAGATAAAAAGGATACGTAATTAGATGGAATTCAAAACTCTTTACTTTTTCAGTAGTAGAGTGTAAAATAATTTCTGGCCAATTTTATGTAAGGTTAATGTCAGTGTGTAAGCGTTATGTTTTTATGCTTGTTCATCACAAGCTAAAGAAATATAACTGTTGTTGCTTAGCTCTTTTTAAAATCTGGGAGGATTTGGCTGTCAGTACATAGATGCACAACAGTCGCATTTTCTGCAAAAAGTTTTGACAGAGAGGTTACTTTCGGTTTTGAAAGTGTCTTAACAGGTTAAGGTAAATTCAGCTCTGTGAGTATGTGAGTGTGTGTGTAGGAACAGTTTTGCAGAAATGTTACACTCTAATGACAAAACCTAAGTATCACTCTCTCTGTAATAGGTTTCAAATCAGTATTTTAAAATACCATTAAAACAAGATGTAAATTGTTTTATTAGAGTTTTAGAAAATGCAAGCCAAGGAATTCTTGTTGCTTTGTGCTCCTACTCAGTAATATTTAGAGAGGTGAATACTTTAAGGCAGAAGTGGCTCTGAAGAAAGTCTGATGACCTTTTTCAATTTTGTGTGCTGTCAAGATTCTTCTAAGAGGTAAAGAGATAGAACTCCTTGAATTGGATTTCCTTCTTCAATTCACAATTGAACACACTTACAAGAATCCAGTTGATTTTTTAACTACTCAGTCATGGAGTGCCATTAGGGTAGGTTTAGAAATTGCTTTTCAGTTCTCAGTCTTTTTTAATGTTATTTCTGGAGGCAAGCTACAGCTAGATAATGTCAGATAAAATCATGTTTCACAGTAAATTTTGGTAGAAATAGTGATGCTTTCAAAGAGTTGTCTTTGCCTTTTACATGTATTTTTCCCTTAGCTTCTAAAATCCTGTATTGTGCTTTATGAGGAAATCCTGTTTTACCAAAATTTGTCCAGTCCCCTAGAAATATCATTTTGATCATCATACTGCTCCTTACCATAGCAAATGCTCAGTGCAAAGTTTGCAGTTTGTGTTATGTTGATATTTAACCGTAAGTCGACAGTATGGCAATACTGACAAAAATAATCTCTTATAAATAATGTTATCAATATCTATGTAAATTTGCATTTTAAAGCAAGTATTGAGTCCCTTGTAATAGCGTTAAACTATGCTTTTTGACTTATCCCAAAAGTAGCAATATTTGTCTTCCCATTTAAAACTTTACACAGAGGGTACCTCACCTGTATTTGTGTCTTTGGTATGTGTCCAGGCTATTGCACTGATGGATGTGTTCAGAGGGTTACGTAAAGATACTGAAGGATTCACCAAGAGGTGGAAGAAGTGGATGGACTCACAGTGTCCAGAAAAGGAAAAGCTCACTCAGGAATGGAAAAACAAAAGCTCCCTTCAGAAACTAATCATACTGAGGGGGCTCCATCCAGACAGAATGACATATGCTCTTAGGTATGAAATCTGAGGGTACCAAGTGTGAGGGTGGCTTGGATGTGTCAGTACGGAGAAAATTCCTACATACTAAGCTATGCTGTTAATATCTAAAAGTGTATTTCTCAGTGTTAGTTCTCATTGTCTTATTAGGGCTAGTAGCTAACGCCATGGGATGACAATTTTTCAGGTCACCCTTCTTAAAAATTCTGTGATACCAAAAAATAGCAGTTGTGGATACTTACCCAACCATTTTCAGTTGTCTGCCTGTTGTACTGTTTTAATCTTTTGATCCCAAGTTCTGGTCTTGTAGGCCTGATCCTCCAAACCCCACCATCACTGCTGTTACCCCATTTAATGCCATATGAAGAGAGCAGCCCAGCCACTCCCGTGTTTTTCATTCTGTCTCCAGGAGCAGACCTTCTTAAAGATTAAAGATATGGAGGCACTAGGTAAGCCTCTTGTTTTCTTCTGGTTTAAGAATCACTCAACTGTGCTCCCACTAAAGAAATAGAATTTGAGCTCCAAAGTGAAATGGAGGACACAGGGGGCCATATATGTAAATATATCAGTATATAATATCTATATATACACTTGTGTGTATGTGCAAGCGTGCGCACATGCATGTGTATGCTTGTATTTTTTCTAAACAGAACAAAGCCCTCTAGAACCATCTGTCATTACAGGGAAGTATAAATTACTGTGGTAAAGTTGGACAGGGTTTATTTTCAGCAGAAGATTTAAGTTTTACTTCCACCCCCACCATATTCATGGTAAATGGGGTGGATGAAAAGTGTAAGGCCATAAGCACTATGGTATGAAGAAATTTTTAGACTGATCATTCCTCTGCTTGGCATAATGCAGGTTGCCTTTGTACTGTTTTCTAGCTTTTGACTAGATGAGGGCCAGAGGGCAATTTTCTCCATGCTCATGTAATCTTGTGCCCCCTGTGACTAAATAATGGTCATTATACAAACCATATTCAATTGTATAAGGCTCTGTCGCTTTATGCTTAGGATTACTATTCCCTACAGACAATACTGAGAATACCAGGTTAATACAGCTGTGACCTCACTGTGCTCAATTTAAACTCAGGCCTCACAAGGTGAGAGGCTTGTGCATTTACCCACTGAACCAATCAGTTAAAAAACTGATGTGATATCTACCACATGTTGCTCCCTTTTTTATAAGAGAATTGCTCTGTACCCCCTGTAAGAGTTTCTAAAGCTCAGTAACAATGCCGAACATCTATCAAAATGTCAAAAGGTTCATTATCTTAAAACCGAGGGAACAGATTTCTGCAGGCTTTTTCTAATACCAGCAATAAGGCCACTGTTGAGAGCTCGCAATTTTGCTTGTTGAAATTGTAAGGGTTTAGTGAAGTGCTTCAGAAGAAGTAATATTCATTGCACCAGTGATAGTGAAATTAATGGGACATTATCATTCTTTTTCCTTTTTTCTCTGCTAATTTTTCTATCTCCTCCCCTTCTGTCACTCACCCTCCCCCAATTATTTCTTTTACAGGCAAAAAGCTTGGGTTTACTATAGACTCTGGAAGATTTCATAACATCTCTTTAGGACAAGGGCAGGAGGTGGTTGCAGAGGAGGCACAAGAGAAGGCCGCCAAACATGGCCATTGGGTCGTTCTCCCAGTGAGTGTCAAACAGCCCCTCTGATGATGGTTGTCTACTCAGTTGGAGGGATGTTCTCAGAATGCAAACAAAATGTGTGCTGGATTTCAGCAAAAGATTTAAACAGCAAATAATCTTTTTTTTTTTTGCTTTGCTTTGCTTTTGTTTCTGATTGTAACAGGGTAAGCATCATGTTAATTGAGTGAATGTCATATTTTGCTTTGCGTTTCGTAACACTATCTTTGTACTCCCAGGAGGAAAAGGAGAGATAATACAGAAAGCCTCTGGTGACCAGGTAGGATTATGTCCTCAGGAATACACTTTACCCATGTAATTAAGAACTCCTGTTCCATTGAGTAGGCCGTAATGGAGACTTGAATAAAATTGGTCCGACTCGCCCTTGGGAAGCTGTATAATTAGCACTGAAGTGCTGTTCTTCAGAGATAGCAATAGCAGCTTTGGCCAGCATTGTATGGTTTGAGAAGCCACTCTGCAGCAAACAAAAAGATCCACACAATACTCTAGTAAACTATCATTCCTGGCATAATCACAGAGTTGACAGGAGCACCACAATTGTTAGTGTTACTGAAAGAAGGTGCTTCCCTCCCACTTTCTATGCTAAATAGCCAAGGTGCATTGTAACAATCCCTTTGTCCTGAAACTGTACCAGAAATGCAGGTTCCGCACCTTGCTATTAAGGAGGTCATGGGACCAGGTTATTCCCTCCTGTTCTGTTCTTAACCTCAACAGCATATACATTTTGTTGTCAACCAGGTTACCCACAACAAACAAAGAGATAGACTAGACTCAGTGTTATCTACCAAGCGAAAAAAAGTCACCAAAGGATGGGGGGGGGGGGCCTTAATGTGCTAAACACTGTACAAACACATACAAACTGACTGCTTCATTGATACTTCAAATGAAAAAAATCTTAAACCAGGTTTTACACAGCTGTACTAGTAAGCTATTCACACTGCATAACCATGCTTTTCTATTAGTGAACACTGAAATATTATTGTGAAGGAAAACACATGGCTGGTTTTCAGTGGAATTTGAAGGTACTCAGCTGTTATGGGGCCAGGGCATGAAAATGGAAGATGGTAGGAGTCCTAAATCAGCAGTATTGCATGTCTGAAGCCACAGTAATAAATTGGGAATATCTGAGAGATTTCTGGTATTACAGAACTTCTCCATTTTCCAGCCAGTTATGCCTCACTTCTGAGGAAGGAGGGAGGTGAGAATTTTACTAGGAAGATTTTTGATAGTGAAAGGCTGGGGAATGTCCTAAATCAGACTAAATGAAGATTTTGGGCCAAATTCCAAATGGTGCTAAGCCAGCTATAGCTAATGTAATTTGCATGTACTCAGTGCTTCTCAAGCTTCAGTCTTCTGTTTATTGGCCCAAATAGCTATAGCCTACACTATTATGTTAAAAAAAAAAAATTAAAAACACAAAACAGGAGCAAAAGAGGTGACATTTTTGTTGGGGGGTGGGGATGAGGTGAATAAATTACATATTAAAGAACCCTCTGATGTTCCAACTAATCTGGCATCCTACCTGAGTAACACTAAAAAAATTGCCAAATTGCCTTGTCTCTGGGGCTTCAGACTCCTGCCCCTGAAGCAGGTAGAAAATTTACTATTGACCTTAGCGAGAGGTAGGTCAAGCTCTTAGTGCAAAACTCTTTGTGGAGCTGAAGCTGAGGAAAGTCCAAAAAGTGACAGAGCAAGAGGAAGGACAGGTATGTTGTAGGATAAACAAAATAAGATCTGAAAAAGGTTGAATTCTTCATAGCAAAAACAATTTGAATAGTGGTTGGTAAACCGGCAGAAAAAGGACTGACTTGAAAATTCTTGGTAACAGGTTTACCTCTTGTGTGACTTGCATTATTTTCTCAAACTCAGACATTTGATATATCAAAAGGTTGTTTTGTTAATTAATTCAGGCTTTAATCACTTTCACTTTGCAAGGGATGGATGTAGCCTATATGGAAGTGCAGGTGCTGCCAGGCCACTAGCATGCCCTGTAATATGAAAGTCTCCCTCTCTTTCCATCCCCCTGTCCCCTCCTCCCCATGTCAGGGGACAATTTGGGAACACCCCCATAGCAGCTCTCCTGATAAGGTGATGCAGTAGCTATAGGGCGCAACTGACTTGTCTTATTCCTTGGGTGAATATGGCGTTGTAATTTCTCTTGCACCATGTGAAGTTGGAAGCCAGTGCAATCAGCAGTTTCTGGCATAGCAGCGAAGAGCCAAAGAGAAGTCGTATGGTTGAGCTGCAAATTGAGCTGAGTTGCTAGTACTGTAGCAAAAGAAAGTGGAATGTGGGCTAATGTGGGGGTGAAAGCCACTGTAGCCCATCCAGTAAATCCATTTTGAACCTTTTTTTGAGATTCCTGTATTTCACTAGTAGATCCTTTGGAGGCAGATATTTTTCCATTAAAATTAAGTTTGATGGATAACTTCTCTGACCTATCAGTGACATTATACTCTCTTCATATATTAAGAATCTTAAAGACTCTGAAGTGAAATGACTTATGTTTTTAAGCAGTAGCATAGCTGTAAACATTTTCCTTTTTCTAGCACTTCCTCAGTCTTGATCTTGGTATGCATTGGACATGTTTTGTCTTAGGTCCCAGCTCTACAGGGAATTTAGGCAGAGTCTATGCTTAACTTTAAATATAAGAGTTACTCCCCTCACACACACACACAAACACGCATGCATGCACACACCAGATCACTTAACCCTGGGTTTATAATATTTTCATTAGTTGCAGAATCAAGGCCTGAAATTTTAGAGGCTTATGGTAAAAACTCTGCTATTGCAACAGATATCAAGAAATGGCAGCAGCTAGAATCCTCAGATTTGCTCTTTGTATCACCAGTTTATTTAATAATAAAGTGATGCTTTGAATTAAGTACCTATTTATCATTATAAAGCCACAATAACAGTGTCTTAAGGATAATGAATTTATTAGCTATCTCACAATAAACATACTGGCTCTTTTTCAAAAGGATATTCATCTAGTAGCCAAGTGGCTAGGAACCTTGGAAAAACTCCTCAAGCAATGCAGTGAATTAAGTCATTCTGATTTCCGTGTCTTTACTAGTGCTGAATCAGTTCCAGCTCCAGAAGAGCTCATCATTCCTCAAGCAATACTAGAAAACTCAATTAAAGTTGCCAGTGAACCTCCTACGGGCATGCTAGCTAATTTACATGCTGCACGCTACAATTTTGACCAGGTAAAAGCAAGATGTGCTCTTCTTCATTCATTTGTTTTAATTACTTCCTCCCCTTTGGAGAGAATTGATATTGTTGGTGACTGCTTTGTAGCAGACAAGCGCTCGGAGATCTTTGTGCTTCCACACTAAATTGAGAGCCACAGGTGGCTTAACCATCTTTGCCCTGCATTGCCTCTATATTTCCTGTCAATGTGGGGCAAGAGGAAAAGAGTGACAATAATGCATACATTTGTATTATTTAATATCTAGATATAGATACACATAGCTGTATCTGGAGAGAGTGAAAGAAGTGTATTTATTGCATCAGCTTTACTGAAATATAGTCTTATGAAAAACCTGACCATGCTTTAAAGTCAGAGGTTTTTCATTATATGGTACTCGCTAACTTTGCTCAGTTCTAAATTATTGCTAGGTTCAACCATATCAATTCTCCCACAAAGTGGATTTATGTATCCAGATGTTCAGGCAATGGCTGAATACCCTGTATATGAATTCCTGCAGTTAGGCATAAAGAAAGGAATTTATGAGCAAGGGTTGCGTGCTGTTTGTTGTTTTGTTGTTCTTTCTTTTCCTGTGTAAAGTTCTGTGGAGCTGCCTAGCAGGAGGGAGAGGTAGGTGAGAGGAAAGAAGACATGAGAATGTGGAAAACTGGAGTGTCATTGAGTGTGCATTGCCTAATTCCCTCTGAATCCCTAACTGTCCCTGCACTGTTACCCTGAGTAACTTGTAGACAGTTCTTCAAATTCAGTGCAAGTCAGCTTCTCCACAGGCGTGAAAGAGCTGGAATAGCAAGGTTATTCATGTCAGCATAACATACCATGGTAAAGGCAACCATAACAGTGTATACTTTAGCCTTCTGGTAATTTATTAGCATTTATTTATAGAAGTAGAACACAAGAAAGCAGAGCTTGGATGAAAAGGGTAAGAATTCCTTTTACAGAAAACTCCTTTAACCAATACATAGAACACTAAAAAAGCCGTGTCAAAACTACTTTGGCTGCAGGTGCATTGATTATGATGGTGCGAGATGATTCTGAAAGATATTTGTGGGAAAGGGAGAATGATTGTGGTTTTGTGGCTACATAGACAACTTTTAATGCAGCAATTTTTTCATTCATTTATAGCTCATTATAATAATGTTTTTAATGGGAAGCTGAAAAGGCTAGACAAAGTCTTTAATAAAGGCATTTTGTGTGCAGTTGTTGTGCCAGTTCAGGCTGTGTTCCATTCAGGAAATATTTATATATATAGCCAGCTCATTTCTAAACTTCATGCTTTCAGCCATGGGTGTTTGAGGCTTACTAAAAATTCCTATGCAGATGCTGTCTTTAATACATTTCTGGGTAAGGTATTTTAATATTTTGGAAAAAAGAAGAATGAGAAAATCAAACTGCACCTAATTCAGGTGGAATAAGTTTCATGTTTTGTGATTCTTTTCTTTAGGATAAAATTTTATGTTTTAATTTTAATGATGAAACTCATGATTCTGACCTAAGGAAAGTTTTCTGTAAGATATAATATTCTTCACTTCTGCTCAGACTTTGCTACCAGTTGTTTGATTAAGGATGAGCTGTTTCCTTTTGGCAGCTATGAGTTTCTGTCTCTAAAGTTTCTCCAACACATGTACATTTTCATGGCTATCAAAAATAATTTTGCATCAAACTGTTATGTTAATTACTCCTTAACCTAAAAAACAGAATGTAGAAAAATGTCAAAGAATCAAGAATGAATTCCTGCAGATTTTATAGGAAAACATGATGTAGTTTGTCTCCATAATTTAAAAAACAGCTAAATAAAACACTGCACAGAATCCCATTTTGACAAGATTCTTTACTAACATTATAAAGAACGAATGCAAAAGAAAAATGACCAAAGTTTACTTTTCAAATGTGACTTTTGGGGAATGTGCGTGTAAAATCTGAAGAAATAGTATGCTTTTTAATAAATGTTAAACTAGCAAATTTTCTATTTGGAGTAAAATATATGGATGTTTTATGCTAAGAAACTATAGTAGTTACCTTAGTAATATTTATGGAGTTCTACTTAAGTTCTCTACTTTTGTTGGTTTCAATAATACAACAGATCTCTTCTCTAAAGCACATTTATAAATAAAAGGGTATCCATCAACAATTTTGTTTCTTAGTAAATACTGCAAAAAATATTACCTAATAATCAATCACTAAGAAACCTGTTTCTTACTCTCCTTCAAACTCCAAGCTTGTGAGTGCTCCCTTTTGGCAGCTGAGGCAGGCACAGCTATCAGTAACAAAGCCAGTTGTTAACTGGATAAACATATTCCTTTGCTTTGACAAGATACCCTTGAACTGTGCACCAGAGAGCAGGAAATTAAAAGCATCCTTTTTCTCTGTGCTATTTTCCCACTTGCGTTGCTGGGAGACTCCAGTTTGGCCCTCAAGGCTGGAATCGCAGATACCTGTTTCCGTAGTAGAGACCTCACCATCTGTGTCAATGTCCTCTGCAACTATGTAGAGACACATACGAAGGTAAGAAGTAGTGGTCAGATAACCACACACCAAGGTTATTTGACTCGGTCAGCCGTTTATACTGAATAAGGGGGACATAATTTTTCTCTGAAGCTGTTATTTAAGTAGCTGACATTATATGATTCTGTTGCTGAGTATGAACATAAACGAGATCAAAGGGTAGGGAGTCTTTTGGCAGTGGATGCTTGAACTTCATAATATAGGTCAAACCAGTTCCACATCAGTAGCTGAGGGGGAAAAAAATGCCCTTCATTATGTTAACAAAAACAGTGGTTTACATGTGCATATATGCCAAATTCATTAGGCAGGTAATGAAGCATTTGCACAAATGTAATTACATACAGCAATTCTGACAGTTCATAACACTGCATTAATAATCACTACAATTAGTTCTGATGATGGAAGCAATTTACAGTACGTCACATGTATAAATAATGGTGCATTTCCTGCATGTGTCATTATTATGTATTAAGGATGCCACCTTGTTGTGACTTTCTCAGTAATGTTCCCCTTGAGTCGAAGTTAAGGGTAGATGAGTGATTTTATTTCTGAGCCACAGCATATTTTACAGTTGTATAGTTTAAATACTCAGTTGAGGTCACTTCTGTAAGTTCTGTAAATGCAATGCCTAAATAATAGCAATAGTTATTTACTACTTAATAGTGTAGATGGCACTGAATAGGTCCTCCTATTTTTGTAATTGAGAAATTTAAGATATGTATAGCTTTAAGGGAAAAAAAAAACAGAGAAATGTTACACCTCAATAATATATGCCTTTCACCATATCCCCCAACTTGTAATTATTCTTAGAAATTAATTACCCTTTTTTCTTCCCCCTGACTTTTTTTTTTTTTTTTTTTTTTTAGCTAATAGGACATGAAACTGCTTTTCCTTCTTTGGTCCTTGGTGTTATGTTGAAATAATTTCTAAATGAAATAATAGTGATGATTTAGTAATGATTCCCATTTAGAAGAAAAGTCTATAAAATCAGAATATTCCAAACCTTATTTTTCATTACTAATAAATCTTATTCTTGCTGCTCTTTAAGCTCTGTTCTTTTCAAACTACCATTCATAAGCATGATAATTAATTGTGCTATTTAATAAGAGAGAAAGTTCTGATGGCAGGAAGGACTAGAAAATCTGTAAGAGAATTATTTCATCTCTCCTTTTGGAATACTGTGTGTTGGCCCTTTTCATTGTATTGGTTAGTGATTCATTACGTTGTGGCTTCATAAGAATTTTCTAACATAGGTATCATAGAGAGAAAAAGAGATAAAAGTTCTTCAAAATGCAACTTTATATGTGTGTATATGTGTGTGTGTATATATATGTATATATGCATATATAGCAATAGTTTCACATTGTGTATCCTTTAGGGACAACTTTGTTTAGACCATCAGGGACTGACCAGAAAGCACAAACTGGAAAACTTGAGCTAGTCCATTAGTTAGTGGAAATTGTCCTAACTCCACTGACACCAGTGAAGTGATGATCGTTTGTGCCAGTTTATGGTACTTCCCTGTGAATATTTAATCTTCTTGTATCTCAGTTTGGCTTAACCCACTTCCCTGTTGGTAAGACGAACTCTGCCTTACAAACCTCTGTTATTTAAGGTCTCTTCAGGTGAAGCACAGGATACCTCATTGTCCCGCTCTTTCCCTTCTACCTCCGTATCCCCATATACAGGTTCATGAAGCTACTGCTCAATATTACGAGGGGAGTGTGGACTCCAGCCCCTCCATATCCATTGCTCAGTGTACTAGGACTACTAAGCATCAGTGAAACCTTCCTGCACATACAGGAGCTGGAGGGATGCTCCTGTGCAGCTGCTGAAGACAGACCAAATCAGCCAAGGTTTGAGTGATGTGGAGGATGAATTTCTCTCCTTGAGTGCAAAAGACCAATTTTCTAAAAAGTATGATGGCAATTATGCAAACTTGACAGCCCAACAAGGTTTCTAACGCAAAATGCTCAGTTTTTTCACTTTCGTAAAAATGTCCCTCTTATATCACAAGCTGTGATTATCCCAGTGTAATCAATGTGCCCAAAGGTATGTGGCTGAATGAGGTTGTATTGAGTTACAATATTGCTATACTCTTCTAAAGGACACTAGGAAAAAAACATTTCTTGGGATAAATATATATTAAATTAGAAGAATATTAAATACACTTTTTTCCAACAAAGAGAAAAACAGGTTTATTCTAACTGCAAAAATGTTTTTTTCTAAACCAAAGTCGTTGATGTTTTTCACAGAGATTCTCTGTGCAGGCTTCTCATCACCAGCATGCAGCATTGGTTATAATATTCTGGTGGTCTTTTTTTTTTCATTCATTTCAGTTGTAAAGAAAGATGGATTAGTGTTTCACACATTCAAATTAAGATAAACTTGTAGGAAGCACACTGGAATAGCTGCAGCTATTTTACTTGTTCTGTTCTGCCACATCACGCAATATTTAAAGACTATAATTAAGTTTTTACTTGAACTGTTGGGAGGCAAATACTGCCCCCAAGGGCGTAAAGGTTCCCATCTGGAAAGGCTTCATCATAAACTGGCATATTTTGCAAACCAGAGGGTAGCAAAAAGAAGCTTCAAATTTTGTGAAGCCAAATAAAACAGAAAGACAGTAGTTCCTTGAATAAAATGTGTTACCACTATGAATCACAAGCTCTGAGAATGGTGTTATAATTCTACAATAAACATAATGCTTATATGATGTGGTAGTAATGGGATTAATATTAATTCAATTTTTACTGAAATTCTTGAATGCATCCCAAATTCAAATAATGTAGAATTTCACTTACTCAGTGTTTCCTAGTGAGGAGATATAAAAGACTGCAATCAGATATAAGATTTTTATTTCTCCTCTAAGAAAGGCACAGTAGGTTACCTCCCTGTCACTCATAAGGATTATGTTTTTAAAGGTCTGTATGGGAAAATACATGCACTTGTTAATGAGTTATGTTCCCTTATGTCATGCAGTGTTTTGAAAATGTACTTTGCTCTTAAAAGCTTTTTATAAGGGATTTTTTTTATAAGGGATAAGGTAGAAAACATAAGGCTTAGATGATGCCGCTTTTACACCATTACTAGATTTTAGCAATAAACTTGGTATTTTTAATCAGATATTTATAGATACCTTTCACTGGATTGAAAAAAGAAATGTGTTGCAATCTAGTTATTTTCTAAACCAAAAAAGAAGGATAATGAGAATGTACAACCATTAAGCTTTCTGAAAGGAAGTATTTTGATTTTCTTTTGTTTCTTGTAACAGTATTATTCTGAGCAACTTTGGTTTGTTCTTTAGAAAGCAGACCTGTTGTTCTATTTAATGATGCATCCTGTTATCTTGAGTAGATTCCATGGGAAGACTTGTGTTATCTCTTTGGCGAGATTATGTATGGTGGCCACATCACTGATGACTGGGACTGCAAGCTCTGTTATACGTATCTGCAAGAATTCATAAGCCCACCTATGGTAATAACTTTTCTATATACTTAAAGCTTTTGAATATGTATATGGTATGTTAAACCTAAGAGAAATTAATCTGTCAGAACTGGAGCCTTCTGAGGAAGACTGGAAGCTTTCTCTTCCATGGGTCCCACCGTGGGTCCCAAGTTCTTGACTGGCTGTCTTGGATTAAATGATCCAATCTGTAATGAGTAGAATGACTCATCATGAACAGATTTTGTCTGCAAGGGTTTGTGACTTGGCTTATTTAAACACTTCTGCAAGCACCCCTACATGGCAGCTTGAATACAGTGTTTTGCAGCATTGCTGGAATAGCCAGCTTAATGACGCAGGGTATGGTGCATTAAAGTTTCCCTTTCCTAATATTCTCCTTTAAGGTGTTGTTGTTTAGAAAGGTCTGGGTGGGCCTGGGAAAGTATCTTTTATTAAACTTGTAAAATTGATGGCTTCCTAAGTTACAGCAGTTGAGAACTGCACAATCCTCAGGACTTAGGTTCACTGTTTGTATGTTTTCTTCTCTGGATAAATAATAGCATGGAAACATAATATCTTTCCTTGCTTTTTCCTGTTTCCAAAATATAGAAAACAGTTTGTAAGACTGCTTCTCATTTTTCACAGCCCATCTCTCTGTATCTGTAGCTTTGTCAGATCACCACCAGCTGATATATACTGCATGGTGTGAATTTCACCACTGAGTTTTGGTCAAAATTTTCCAGTTTTTACTAGTCAGAAACAAATGACAGAACTTTTAAGCAGACACAAAAAAAACCCTGCAGCTCTGTCTAATTTTAGTTTAAAAAAACCTCGCTTGGGAACTACTTTAGTCTTTATTTACACACACACATATATGCGTGTGTGTGTGTGTGTATAAAATATATATTTTATATATATTTGTATAAAATATATATATTAAAAAAAACCTGACTGCTTCTCCTAAACCACTGAGCTAGTCACTTTAGAGAACGGACTACACAATTTGCTAAAAACAATTGAGATATTTTTCAAATGCCCTCTCCAGACTTATTATTTTCCTTTGTCCAAAGGTAAAAAGCTGATTTGGGAGAAAAACATTAACGTGTTACAGTTGAGCAGGCCATTTGTGGAGCTTGGCTAAGTTAGGGAGACTGCACTTTTCACCCCGGCAATGCAGCTGAAGTCTGCCTTAAGGTTGTGAGTGAAATGAGTTTGCTTGCGTCTCCTCCATCCCTAACGAGTGGGTTTTCATATGTCAAAAAGGCACACTCAGATTAACACAATTGGAAGTAACTGCTCAGAAGAAGAGGCCCAAGAGTAAGTTGCCATGGAGACGGAAAGGATAAACACTACTGTACGCGTGACCTCTGCAGAGGCTGATTTCTCCAAATGACAGCTGAGGTCACGGGGGCATGGTGGGAAGCTCATTCTGCCGGTTCCTGCTCTGTGTCTATCCTATGGATAAGTAAAGAATTACTGCTTCCAGTTTAGGCAGTCCATTAACCTTCCCAAGCCTGAACTTTCATTCAAATAATTGTAAAATAAGTATAGGTGGTGAAACCTGAGGAGAATCACTGCTATTTGTACGGCCTCTGGAGAGTTTAGGGACCCAACCTTGAGTGTGGATCCACTGTTATTTTAAACAATAGGATGATATCTTTCCAAGCTTTTTGCTGTAATTGTAATCTGGGGAAGTAACACTTTTGCCGAGAAAACAGAAATTCATACACTGACTGGCAGCCAAATGAATGCAAAAAGGGTGGCAACACATTTCATCAGTGTTGTCATTTTATGTTCATTGGGGAGATTACCTTGTCTTTTACCTACTTGTCTTGCTGATGAATTCTTTTAGATATAAATTTATTCCACAAGGTGTTCTAAAATAAAACATTGCACAGTAATTTTGCTATACCTTATTTGGGATTTGTCATGTGGACAAAAGGGCAGCGAGTTCCTGCTATGAACTCAAATAACCTAAAGTATCTCATTGTGCGCATGACTCCCAGGAATACAGTAAAACCTGTTTTAAGTGCCACCAAAGAGAATGGTAAGTACAGATTGTCTGATAGAATTGGTCTTTCACTCAAGGTGAATAACAGTTTTTTTCAAAACCTAGGCGCTACTTGAAAGTGGTGTCTTAAGACATAGCTTATTGTAGGTGAAGTTAGTGATGCTGGTTCAGGTGCAGATAAATGGCTGGCTGCAGAACCAAAATGACTTCAAAAATAAGTGCTTAATGGTATTATTGTGAGCAGCAGTTTGTTGTTAACTAAATGCCAAAAGCCTTTAAAAATATGTTGTGATTTTGCAGAGTGAACCCTGCGTTAGGGAGAAATAGCTGTTGTGAAAAGAACTACTCGTAGCCAGAAAGATTTTTCAGCAAAAACAACTTGCAAGACTGAAGTAAACCCCAGTCAGTTCTAAGACAGTAAGTTCAAAGGAACTCTTTGAATCCAGTGAAAGCTTTACAGCCCAGGAGTTGGGAGACTGGAAAACAAACACAACTGCATACAGCTTTTTTCCTATTCTGTCCTCAGGAGGGTAGGCCATAGAGAGCACATCTCACCAATGCACTCTGGCCACTATTTAATTCTTGACCTGCTCCAAAGTCCTGAGTCTTGTCTTTACCTAAGGGGATAGGAGCTGCCTGTTCTACAGGAACAGTGCAGCTCATAGTAGTTGGTTCAATATTGAGCTGGCTGAGACCTTAATTTTCACAGCAGAGAAAATGATCACCTCTGTCTATCTCATAAAGATCAAGGATGCAATATAAACCTCCCCGGCCCCAATTTTCCTACATTTGGAGAGATGGATTGGAGTAGCATGTTTTTCCTCTCTCATCTAGCTCCTGGATGTTCAGAGCCAAGCAGAAGAGAAAGGAAGGGGCCACAACACATAAAGAAATGTCCTGACAACCATTTAAGTGTAAGGTGCATTGGGATCACAGCTTCAGACAAGCTGAGAATTTCTCAAATACTGGCATGTGTACTATCCCATTTCTACAAGTGCTACCATACTGCATTTATTTGTCTCATCTATCTGATGCTTCCTGTAACATCTTCAAGGTTATTATGAGCACAGTGCATTTGCTCCTAATTAACTACACACCTTAAAGTTGTGGGTCCTGTGTTGGGATGGAGGTTCAGAAGAGGCTCTGTTCCTGCCTCTGCCACAGGTGTCCTGTATGACTCAGTATCAGTGTGTCTCAGACTCCCATCTGCAAAATGAGATAACAATCCTTGCTTGTCTTCTGAGGAAATGCAGAAATTCAATACTTAAAATGCACCCATTTCAGTAGTGGCAGTTCTTGAAATAAACTCAGAATATCCTTTATGAAGGAAAAAGAAGCAGCAACAGTACTTCAGTACTGCAGAGAATAGGAATGTCAGAAAAGTATGCAAATAGTAACTGTGCTGAAAGTAGTTTGATAACCATATTCCACTGTATCAGAATGTATAGGTGTCATTTTAATAGTCTCCAGACAAATTTCTGAAAAGTTGTAGGGAAGAATGTATCAAGAAATGATAACTACATTCTTGATTTTTTTTTTTTTTTTTAATTGAAGCTAGAAGGGGGACTGACTCTGGCACCAGGTTTCTTGGTCCCAACAAATCTAGACTATGCTGGATACCATAAATACACAGATGAAATGCTTCCACCTGGAAGCCCAGTACTATATGGACTGCACCCCAATGCTGAGATAGGATACTTGACAGCACCATCAGATAATCTCTTCAAAACTCTTCTGGAAATGTGACCCAGGAGTTCATTTGCAGAAGAGGCATCAGGCCAATCTGCAGAGGAAAAGTGCCTTCATCTTCAAGGAGGATTGGGTTAGAGATCATTTAAGCAAACTTGACACCCACAAATCCATGGGCCCCGATGGGATGCACCCACGAGTGCTGAGGGAGCTGGCGGATGTCATTGCTAAGCCACTCTCCATCATCTTTGAAAGGTCATGGAGAACAGGAAAGGTGCCTGAAGACTGGAAGAAAGCCAATGTCACCCCAGTTTTCAAAAAGGGCAAGAAGGAGGACCCAGGCAACTACAGGCCAGTCAGCCTCACCTCCATCCCTGGAAAGGTGATGGAGCAGCTCATCCTGGAGGCCATCTCCAAGCATGCGGAGGAAAAGAAGGTGATCAGGAGTAGTCAGCATGGCTTCACCAAGGGGAAATCATGCTTAACCAACCTGATAGCCTTCTATGATGGAATGACTGGCTGGGTAGATGAGGGGAGAGCAGTGGATGTTGTCTACCTTGACTTCAGCAAGGCTTTTGACAGTCTCCCATAACATCCTCATAGACAAGCTCAGGAAGTGTGGGTTAGAGGAGTGGACAGTGAGGTGGATTGAGAACTGGCTGAATGGCAGAGCTCAGAGAGTTGTGATCAGCGTCACAGAGTCTAGTTGGAGGCCTGTAGCTAGCGGTGTCCCCCAGGGGTCAGGACTGGGTCCAGTCTTGTTCAACTTCTTCATCAATGACCTGGATGAAGGGACAGAGTGCACCCTCAGCAAGTTTGCCGATGATACAAAACTGGGAGGAGTGGCGGATACACCAGAGGGCTGTGCTGCCATTCAGAGAGACCTGGACAGGCTGGAGAGCTGTTCAGAGAGGAACCTCATGAAGTTCAACAAAGGCAAGTGCAGGGTCCTGCACCTGGGGAGGAATAACCCCATGCACCAGTACAGGTTGGGAGTTGACCTGCTGGAAAGCAGCTCTGCTGAGAAGGACCTGGGAGTGCTGGTGGACACCAAGTTAAGCATGAGGCAGCAATGTGCCCTTGTGGCCAAGAAGGCCAATGGTCTCCTGGGGTGCATCAGGAAGAGTGTTGCCAGCAGGTCGAGGGAGGTGATTCTCCCCCTCTACTCAGCCCTGGTGAGGCCACATCTGGAGTACTGCGTCCAGTTCTGGGCTCCCCAGTACAAGAGGGATGTGGCACTACTGGAGCAAGTCCAGCGAAGGGCTACAAAGATGATTAGGGGACTGGAGCATCTCTCTTATGAGGAAAGGCTGAGAGAGCTGGGCCTGTTTAGCTTGGAGAAGAGAAGGCTGAGAGGAGATCTTATCAATGTGTACAAGTATCTGAAGGGAGGGTGTCGAGAGGATGGGACCAGACTCTTTTCAGTGGTGCCCAGCGACAGGACGTGAGGCAACGGGCACAAACTGAAACACAGATAGTTCCATCTGAACATGAGGAAAAACTTCTTCACTGTGAGGGTGACAGAGCACTGGCACAGATTGCCCAGAGAGGTTGTGGAGTCTCCTTTTCTGGAGACATTCAACACCCACCTGGACGCGATCCTGTGCAATGTGCTCTAGGTGACCCTACTTGAGCAGGGGGGTTGGACTAGATGATCTCCTGAGGTCCCTTCCAACCTCAACTATTCTGTGATTCTGTGATTCTGTGATCTTGTGCCTTATCATTACTGTTAATGACACTTGTAGCATGTATCTTACTGTATTTTCAGCAAGAGACTTCACTTCTCGAAAAAAAGATGGATCAGATTAACAAAGATCAGCTGAGTGTTAATATTAGTGATGAATAATGGGCCAAGCTGTGTAATGTACTGTACTAGGGAAGAATTTGGACCAAAACATAGGACTGGAGGAGTGTTTAACTTGTTACAGAGACCATTTCTTTTTCATTTTGAATTTAGTATGGGGTGGGAAACAAAGGATGAATCTATCTTGCTTTTTTGTTTGTTGTTAAAAACAAGTGCAGCAATACTAACTTAGAAAACAAATGTTAAGATTGGCCTCATCAGTGACTTCTGTGCTTTGCTCCAGCCTGTTGCATGAGAAATCCCTTTTGTGTAGATTCCCTGCTTCATCCTGCTTCTGCCAAGCGCAGGAAGGTGCTCCCAGCCTGCAGTCCTGGTTTCTTTCTGCCGCATTCACAGCACAGCCTGGCAGTGATGTGCACGATCTTCGTGCCAGGAAGAGCAGCCAAAGCAGAGTGTTCTCCAGCTGCTCCCCTTCCTTGGCCCTTGCTCCGAATGGGAGCCTTGCAGCTTGCTCTGAGCCTGCTGGAGACTTCCCCTTGCGAGCAGTGGCTATGGAGGAGACTTTCAGGGTTTTTTACTTTTGTGGCAGTCTGATGAGGAGAAATCTGGGCAAGGAGGCTGTCTGACAGTCCCTCAGCCTCGGCACCTTTCTTGCACCAAATCTGTAGTTTTAGTAGTACAGTAGCATTTACCTTTTGGAGGCCTTAATCCATAAAACCATGTTAAGCTATTGGACGCTGTGTTGAAGGGAACAACACTAATACAGAACTAACCTTTGTCACTTAATATGGTAAGTAAGTGGAACACTGTATTTCTGTTTGCAGTCAAGATAGCTCAGATAATGCTGATATCTTAGTAGAGCCGAACTGATTCCAGAAAAATTAAAAAGACTGGATTTTAAGCATGCAACACTAGTGCTATATACTAGTGCTTAATACTTAGATCAAAAAAGGATGAGCATGTTACATCTGAAGTCCATAAACTCCCCAAATAGACACATTTTCTAGTTCTCTCTCGATCACAGGTAGAGTAAGATGAGTAAAACCACCTTGCAAATGAATACTGTGTAGATTTACCATGGTATGCCAATCTGTCTGCACATACTGATGCAACAACATTGTGTTGCTGTGCTTGGCTACCTGGAGACTACTATAACATATACTGTGAGAGATGTAATTGCTATGGGATCCTAATGGACAGTTATCCAGATCATAATAAGCTACCATCATAGTATGATATTAATTCAATTTTGTCCTCTAAGAGGATTCAAATTTTGAACTCTCATTGTGGAGATGGCTGTAGTCATTAGAGAGTCAAGAGAGATCCAGGCTTAGTTGCTGAAAGACAGTCTGTAGGTACAGATCTTCTGCAAAGAGTTCAGCTGTGAATACTAGGTAGATGGGAAGGGTTATCTGCGGTACTGTGTCAAGAAGGAAAATGTAAGGGTAAAAATTCCCCCCACATTGTGTCTCCTTGTTGACTAACTTCTTGGTGTGCTAGTTCTGAGAGTTGCATTCCAAGACAGCTGACTGCTGGAACCTAAAAATTAAAGTTTCTAAAATTTCAGGTGGTATTTCCAAGTTTTCACAAGAGAACAGTTACATTCTCCTGTTTTACATTCATACTGTTACTCTTGTCCAAGACCTGCAGTGTTCATGCAAAAAAGCACACAATTAACTCAGTCTCCTAAATGACATCGTTGTTCTCTATAAAAGTATATTGGATAGTGAAGTGGGGATTTATTTGGTAATTAGAGCTTTTCCTCCTTATTAATGCTTACTTTCCTGAATTCCTAACAACCATCAAAGCACTATTAGTGAAGTCAATTTGACTATGACTGTTCTAATGAGTCCAGCCCATAAATAGTCTCATAATTAAAATGAGACTGTCTGTTCTGCAAAGGCAGCTCCTATCATTTGTTTAGGTCATGATCACTATTTGAATACATTTTGTAGGGGATGTTTGTGAGAACTCTCTCATCTTGAATTTCTACTTTTCTCTAAGATTCTTTCTGTATTCTCCTCCTACATAGAAAGCTGCAGGAAAAGAAAACGTATTCAGAAATCTCTGCTAGTTCTGTTATCAGACCCTGCTATCCTCTTCACCTTCCTTTCTGAGTGTAGACTTAACTATGGCCAGATGCCCCAAAAGCTTCAGTGACGTGGGCCTGAGTCTTCAGCTTCTAGTTTTCCTCATTCCTACCAGAACTCTATGAAATTCCTCCTTGTTCTGTAACTCTCTTTCTCTTTCCTTGCTCCCTCTTTTTCCTCTGGGCACTATTTTTTTCTCTTATCACCATCAGATCATGGAGGTTTTGCAGAGAGGAATATGACAGCTCTCCATGCAAGCAGAAAAATAATGCTTCATTCTTCCGTTTCCCAGGGGAGCTTGTGGTTTTCACATTACATTTATATTTCCTGTCCACATATTAGAGTGTGTGGAGAATTCTATGTGACATTCATCATTAATCCTGCCAGAGCTACGTCTGAAAGGGCGACTGAGCTGCTTTCGTGTTTTTACTTCAATTCCTGTTCATTAGTACTGTTAAGAATTGTTTTTCATTTTTGTACTGTCTTGATTCCAGAATTGGCCTACAGAGAGGGAGAGAGGTGCTTTTGGGGGATGAGATGTGTATGTTTGTGTGTGCATGTGCACACTGTATTTTGCCTCATGCCTAGGACAATAAGGACTGGAGTGGGGGGTGGCAGAAGCTATTAGGTACTATAGTAATATAAACCGTTAATTATGCTTGGCCAAAAAACAGTGCAGTCTCAAGGGTACATCCATGTACAGCAGTCGTCCCAAGCCCAGGGAGATGTTGGTGGGCTGTGGGGTCAATGTAACTTTAAATTTTTAAGTTAAATACAGGCTGCTAAGTGTTAATTGGCTTGCAATCATGTCTCTCAATACTGTTGCTGAAAAGATAGCAAAGATGGGGGAGCACTGCTGTCTTATATCCTTAGAAAATGGGATGTTTGACCACTACTGCAGAAGAAATGAGAGTTGCAAGGAGAGGAGTCAGAGTTCCTGATTACAGTAATTTCTAACAAACAGCTCTATTTGTATTGGGCTGGCAAGGTTACGAATGTCCTGGATGATATTCTGGAGAAACTCCCTGAAGAGTTTCATGGCAGAAATCGTGCAGAAGACTACTGTCCTTCTTTGCTTTCAGGAATGTGAGAGGATGAACCTTCTCATTTCAGAGATCAGTAGGTCTCTTAAACAGTTGGACCTTGGTCTGAAGGCAGGTGACTTTTTAATAAGTAGTAGTATTTCTCTTCTATGTATTTTGGGGGTTTTTAATTCCTTTTTACATGAAAGAGTTGCTATTCTTTATGATGCCAGTATGCTTTTTTTGTTCTCCAGACAAAGTGGGGGGCTGATGTTTTCTCCTCGCATGGAAATGCTGCAATCTGCACTCTTCGGTGATGCTGTGCCAGACACACGGACTAAACTAGCATATCCATCCACATACATACAGACTTGCTCACTGGTAAGTGTGCTACAGTATCTACCAACAGTAACTCACTCAGTTTAGCTACTATGCAGACAGTTATTCTACTGATCTAAAAGCAGCAGCATTGTTCTATTTGTTGCGAAAAACTTGTCCTATCATCATGCAAGTCAAGTTTTACTTTGAAGTGAATTTTGCAGAAATATTAAGCACTTTTTGCTGAAGCAAGGCTTTGTCAGTCACCTTCCTTTGCCATAAGTGCTAGGGCTGTTCAGCATCTTGCAGGATTCTTTTCCTCCTACCCTGCCCCAGCATTTACAAGCAGTTAAATATGGGGAAAAAATAACTAGCGTTTTTAGTCTCAGTGTTCTTGGAAATCACTTAGGTAGCTCTGAACAAATGTGTGCTGCAATATGCCTTTATTCAGAGTCTCTGTCCGACTATAGTGCTCCTGATTTATACTTTGCTCAGCCTTATCTTGGAAGTTTATGTGCACTACTGAAGATGGTATCAGACAATTTGCATTTAAGAAGGTATCAGCTGTTACCAATTTTTTGAAGTTTCTGAAGGTGTGTGAATATGGTGGTACCAGTTCAGGCTTCTCCTCGAGAAGACAAGTTAACACGATTGTGCATAGTTGCATTGACTGTGGCCAGCAAACCGTCTTGTGCTGATCACCTCCTACAATTGTTTTTAGACATATCCACATTAGGGAAAGAATAAATTCCACTAAAACATGACATTATGGTTATGTAAGCATATACTTTCTGGTTACTTCAGCCATGTACCTTCTTCGTACACAAAAGAGTAATACTCTTACACTGGAAGTCTGTGTTCTATTTTGTCTAAAAAGCATGTACAAACAGTTTAAGGCAGAAGCTATTAATGCTTCTCTTTCAGGGTTACTGATTTTCTCATGCAATATGGAGAACTTGACTTCTGGATACAGGACCTTGTGCTGCCAGCAGTAGTGTGACACTCTGGCTTGTTCAATCCTCAGTCCTTTCTGACAGGTAAGCAGTGGTTGTCATAAGGATCCAGGCATATAGTTTCAGTGCCAGGCTGTTTTTCTTTAATGATTTTATTTTTTTACCATTGGTCTTAGCTATTTCTGTGATGCTGTTTGGATTGTTAAGTGCAGTTAGCTGGAAAAAAAAAAAAATAGGCCAAATATTCAAGCCGAATGGAGAAAGTAAGAAGATGAAAAAAAAGGCAGGAAAACTAAGGTTAAAACATCTTGGGTGTAATGATGCATTATAGTGGGACAGCACCTTTTTTTTTTTCTTTGCAAGTGTCTCTTTAGAATTTATCATCTGGCAACAACTTTGTTCTGTAACAGGGAATCCTAGTAGTTGTCCCATTTTTCAAATACTCTAGTCCTAGTTCTTCTCCTGCAGATGACTGATAGACTCATTGGTATCAGAATAATCATCTCTTGAAAACAGAGGGCCACAATCCAAACTGCTCTTCAGTCTATTCAGAAGTGTGAAGACAAGCAGCTAAGGAAATAAATGCTGAATTTCATAGTTTAAAAAAAGTTAAAGAGTAGTACTGGTTTTCAAGTTTAATGCTGTTTTCCTGTCAGTATTCTTTAACCAATTCAGTGCATATGTAGCAGTACCATTCTGCCTCATTCCTTGTTATTAACTCAGTTACCAGGCCAAGTGGAAAAAGAAATCCATCTGCCAGTCCTCTTCGTACATTTATTATTACAGTAGAGGATTCAAATCTTCAGTAGTACACTGAACGTGCTGCTCCTTGCCATGCCCACAGCACATACGCATATATTTATACACACTATTTCCTGACAGAATAAAACTAGAAAAGTCTGTAGGGCTCCTTGGATGGCTAAAGCAGAGGGGAGAATGCTGCAGCAGGAAGAGCACACTGAAGCGACGTGAGAGCCCAGTTAACGCTGAACCTCAAATTCAGAGTGGCTGCTGATGGCACTCAGACAGTTCTTTGCCATTCTGGTTGAAAGGTGGCCAGGAGGTCACAGGACACCTGTGTCCAGCTGCCATCGCTCCCTGGGGGAGGATGGGCGGTGGAGTACGTCTCTCCTGGCAGCCAGAGGCGGAGGGTGGGAGCGTGAGGGTGGACAGGCTGGCAAGCAGCTGCGCCCGCTGCTGCTTGTGTGGTGAAAGGGCTCCCCAAATGGTGCTTGTTTTGTGCCAGGGTTGCAGAGAAGCCCCACCACATTTTCACTCCTTCTACTCTCTCTCCAAACTTTCTCTCATTGCCTCTTTTTCCTGTCAAGGCATGGCGGGGGGGACACAAGGCTAGAATGTATTTTGCCACTGGCTTGTTCTGTTCACTTCAGAGAGAAGTGACATCTTTTGAGTGTATATGGCAATGCAGTCCTGCTGCACTGTCAGAGGTTGGGTTTTTTGTTTTGTTTTGTTCTGTCCTGTACAGAACTGTTTCTTTCCAAATGATTATACTGCAGCTTTTTTCCTTATTTCTATTAAAGGCCAAAGGGGGGGGAAAAAAAAACCCATCTCAGAACAGTAACAGTCTCAGGCTTGTGCCCAACAGGCCTGAGAAGTACACATTAATAGTTCTGACATCAAAATTACTCTCTGGGTATTGAATTATTGAGAGTATTATTTTTAAAGCTGTTATGCAAAGCATGGCATGCAAGAACAATTGGCCTTTGGATAAGGTGTGCTTGACTGTAGATGTTACCAAAAGGACCAAAGAAGATTATGGCCACCCACCAAGGGAAGGAGCCTATATTTGTGGGCTTTTTATGGAAAGTAAGAAATAAATTTAAATTGTTTTATCTCAGTAATTTATTTCAGGGATACCCTAGCTTCCTTCATTAAGCAGATAAGCTCCATCAGGAGCTGGACTCACATGCTGTGATCCTATAAAATGCATTGAGGAAGTTTAGGAATGATAGTGGATTCTTGACTTTGGTCCATTGTGACTTTAAATTTCATATCAGCTTGGTGTCCCACTCACTGTCTATACTTCATGCATTTAAATTGCCATTAACTGAGTCTGAAGGTGGCCTGCATTGTAGTAGAGCGGCAGCTCTAATCTAGTTGAGGTTCAGAAACTTCAAGACTCTTCCAGTGACTTTAAATTTCACACTCTGATTCTGATCACCTAGAAATTTGCTGCAGCTCTTAGAGATGCAGAATAGGGTTAGTATTTCAAACTTTGGGTCAAGATATCTATGCAGTTGCCTTAAAAACAAACAGAAAAAAAGCTATCTGCAAAATCAGCTGCTTTTTCGTGTGTTTTCTGTTCCGCCTGTGTGAAGTTATCACTCAACCAAGCTGATCTAAATAACTCTGAATTTTTTTCATGTGCTAGACCATAGCGTTCATAGCTTGTTTGAGAAACATACCAAGAAACAAGGAAATACCTGGGAACCCCCACATTAGCATGAGGTATAAGGACACATCTAAAACAAGTGATGCATATGTACTGCAAAAGTGATGCATGTATACTACAAGAAGAGCTTTCATGTGAGTTTCCAAGCAGTCAATTATTGCAGTAGCAGTAACATAGTTACAGGCAGTCCCTGTATGGAAATTGTGTTCCTCTACTGAGCTCCAACCAATCTTTTCAGAACTTTCAGAAGATATGCATTGTATCTTGCTCTTTTGGAGTTGTATTTTCTGAGACTGAAGTATCTAGTTTAGGAATGACAATTAAGTCCTGTAGTCAAATGGAGATTTTAGTTTTAACTTAGAAAGGCTGTCAACTAAGTTAAAGCTAATTAGAGGAAAGGTAATTGACTCCAGCAATTACAGAAACATCATTACTCATATTCTTCACTAGACCTGAATGTAATCAAAGGAAAGCAAATCTTTTTTAAGGGAGTTGCTAGTGTAGAAGCTAACACACGGAGGGAAAGTTAGGGTGGTGGACTGGAATGGTAAAGAACAAGACATTTGACTACTGCTTTTGAAAAGGTAACCTGAATTTTTCACAGAACTTCTTTTATAGTGTATGTATGTTACTCAAGGGGCAATACTATCCCTTTCTCCTCTGATTATGAATAAGGTGCCATGGAACCTTGTGAGCTGGGGTTTCTGTCTGTGTTGGTATTTGCAAATATAAAACATTTCTTGTTGCTACAGAAACATTCTTAAAATGAACAATGCACAACTACATTTGTTTCTGTGCTGGTTCATGTAAGAAGAACACAACACAGAATGAACTTAACAAACCCAGCATCATTCAGAAAGTGCCAAGGTGCTTCACTGCAGTTAAGAAAGATCACTTCTGTACTGCTGAAGTAGCTGTTTACTATCTCACTACAAAAACACACTCTAGTTACACTTCAGTGTAATTCTCCAGCTTTCGGACTACTTGACCAGCGAAAAAAGTAGGAAAATTTTGACCCCTCTACTTTGACAGGCACCCTCAGAGGTACTCACAGCCCCAGCTGGGAGTAGTTTCCAGTCACTGCTGTCATTAGAAAGGCATGCTGATGAAACCAGCAGGCCCCTCCAGGCAGGTGCTATTGTGAAGTGCTATCCTGACCATCACATTCATCTTTGCATTCATACAAAGTGATGAAGCACAACAGGTTAACAATCTACACTAAAACGGTATGTTCAAACATAGCTTTGTGTTAAGTATTTAGCAATAAGCAACTGTTTAAAACCAAATTATTCTGGTGTAGCACTACAGAACACCATTTAAACTATGTGCCTACATTTATTACAGGAGCCAGGTGGGATATGCAGCTGGGGATGGTAGCTGAAGCCCAGCTCAATGAACTGATTCCAGCAATGCCAGTCATTTTCTAAGGGCTATTCCAGTGAATCGAAAGGAAAATAAAAACGTCCACTATATAAAACTAAAAGCAGAGGGCATACTTACATTTGGACTTTTAATCTGAAAAGCAAAGAGAAGCCAGCTAAGTGGGTTCTGGCAGGAGTAGCTTTACTCTTAGCAGTTTAGTACTAAGCCTACAATAGTATATGCTGCTTTCTCAGAGTCTGCCTTGTAGTTAAAGCAAAAGGAGATAAATACTTTTCACAATCAGCTAGCACAGCTGATTTGCCTCACAAAAGCACACTCCTCAGTGAAACACTATAATGTGTTCTATGTTGTTATTTCCTTGTCCTTCAGTGTTGTGTGCAGGTGTTTCTCCATATAATGATTATTGATCTGCAAGCGTTTCTTCATTACACTGGTTATGGGAAAGTAAATGAGAAACATCATAGCAGCTCAGTGTAGTTTGACTCACAAATGTTTCTCTTGATTATTCTTTATTCTCTCTACATAAAATGAAATGTATCTTACATGAATTTTAACATAATCAGACTGCAATACAAACGTGTTGCATTTAAACAAAGTTGTCTGAAAACTTGGTTGCACATATTAAAAACAATATCCAAGTAAGAATTATATTTAAAAAAAAATCTGGAAACTTTGTGATTTAAACCAGGTATGATTACTGTAAGATGGCTGGCTCAGGCAGCAGGTGCATTCACATGGAAAAACTGCTGGTGAGCAATCTTTTTTCTTATTGGGATGAATTTACCAATTTTTTTTAATATAAAACTTTTTTTTTTTTTTTTTTTTTTTTTTACACAAAACACTCTTCTACCTTCATGTTTCAGTGGTTAATTGCACTTTGGAATAAAAAAAAAAATCATCCTCCCACTACTAGGTTGCATCAGCTTTGGCTGGAATATAATGGCATTCAGATGAAAGTACCCCTCCCTTCTTTGCAGGGACAAGGCCCATAATCTAAGGGGTGGAGGGCTAAGTTCAGAAAGCAATTATTTGAAAATTGAACCTTTATGCTCAAGTCTGGAACACAAGGGTTGGGGGGGGGGTCCTTTTTTTTAAGAGGGGGTATGCTTTATAGGTAGTTGTTAAACACCCTTTCTGCAGACTTTCACATGCATATAAATAAAAATATTGCTCAAATTTACAAAAGTCTCCATCACGTAGTTGTGTAGCCCTATTAGAAATTAACCACTCAAGATTCAAGAGTGCTGTTCCACTTGATGTATAGATCTGTGCATAAATGAACGTACTGCATGTAGATTTCTCTACTGAGACGTTTTCCTGAGAGATCTTTTGTGTAAGACCAATCAATCAAAAAATTCTAAATGCAGAAATGCATATACTATACTCTACAATTCTATCTTATATAAAACATAGTAATAACCTTTAAAAGTCAAAACTTGTCTACATATTAACCAGTTGCAGGCATAGCTTGAGTTCAGTGTTCTCAATTGTCATCCGCCAGTTGTTTTTGTAAACTAGAAGACACATGAGAAAACACAGTTAGTGCTTTTAGGAAACTCAGATTCCCCATAAACAGAGTATTTCCATTTTTGAAGATGACAGCTTCCAAAACACCACTATTATAAGCCTGAAGCAATCAATATTGATTTCAAGACATGGAAGAGCAAATCAGCTGTTTACACTTTGAGGAGGCTATTTCAGCCTAGGAGGAACCTGAAGTCCAAGAGACTTCTTTTGCATAGGTCCAGGATCTGCCCCAGGCCATATGTGTCACAAGTATTATTTAAAGGGCTATATATTTTAAAAAGGAACTAGCACAAGTTTCAAATTGGTTTGAAGTCTAGAAAGCGACTATTTCTTGCTAAAGTAAAACCACCCATACTCAATGTTCAGTGAGACTCCGAAGTAGAGAAACAACCTTTACAGAGAGCTATCTGCTGTCACAGAGACCAAGCCTCATGCTAGGTTTAATGTCACACAGTAACTCAAGGGCTTTCAACTTCTGTAAAGCTATTTTAGAATGACAAGCTAAGAGAGACTTGTACCCACTAACTATATTTGAAAGAAACATTTTGAGAGAGCCCAACTCAAGCTCAGGCAGTAATTTCTGAGTGAGGCTTCGGGTCACAGGATGACCACAAGGAAAAGCTCTCACCTTTCAAGGTATTCTTTCACGTTGTCGTAGCCGTAGAACTTTGCCAAGTGAATGAGCATTCCTGTGGCACAGCGACCATCGCGCCTGCGACAGTAACTGCAGTTACATACCCCACGACATGGAGGACAGATCCAGTCCTGAAAGGGGAGGGTTAAGGGCACGTCATGAGTAAGCTGATATTCTCCTTCCCATTACTCAAACAGGCAAGCATATGGCTTCCTTACCACTTCATTGTTCAGGGCAAGATTTTAAAAGCCAGAATCAGCCAGCCAACCAAACTTGTTACACTTTCAAATTTCTGCAGGATTAAAGAAATGATTAAGTTCTAGTCCGTTTGCTTGAATATTTCTTACTCTGACAACTCAGGCTCACTGAATGACTTCCTCGATATTAATTTAAAATAGACTAAAAGCAGCTGTAATATTGCCTAATGACAGATACTTCCTATGCTAGGCTGGGGAACTTTCCAAAAAGAGACGGATACCCACAGTTACAAGTTTCATTAGATCTGTTGACAGAGGGCTGCCTGGCATAGCACAGGATTCCTGAGACCGCATTACACAGGCTATACCCATGCATTTCCTAGCTGTTCAACAACAGAACATACAGGTGGAGGTACTAAATCCCCACACTGCAGCATAGTAGCTATTGCCTCACTGTGCCAGGACATTGTTGTCATTAGTTTTCCATAGTCTTTTCAAATGGATCAGAGGACTATCTCTAAAGCAGGTGGAGAGAGGCTGTCCAAGAACAAGCTAAGTTCAGAGAGAATGATTATGCTGCGATGCATTTGTGTACCCATATACCTCACTCTCTGGCAACAGTCTATGCACTCTGCTTGCTCAGCTCACTGCAGGGCAGCAGAGGAAAGGGAACCAGCCCTAAGATTCCCAGAAATCATTCTCCCTTTTACTCATATTTAAAAATTAGAATCTGAAACAAGGAACTGCTTTGCAAGGCCATATTACTGAAAGCATAAAAACAAATCCACTTGAGTCCCAAAAACAGTGTCAATCCTAACAGTACTACAGATCATCTTATGGCAAAAAAAGTGAACACCATTTATCAGAACATTACACTTGTCACAGCTTATTAAGAAAACCATATTCAGTATACCATCCTTCCAAGCCAAAGAAATGATACTTACTGGATCTAGCAGTGCTGATTTCACATCTTCACCATATCGATTTCGAAGACAAGGACCACAGAACTGTCCCCTTACACCTCCACAGCCCTGGTTACGACAGATTGTCTTTGTATCAATTGTCTTTTGTCGACACTGGTGGCAAGTACTACCCTAAAGTTGGAAAGGAGGAGAAATACATATTTATGAAAGACATCTTAAATGCTGTTGTTGAAGTCTCCTACTACACCCTTCTCTGCTGACAGCAAAGCACAAACTTCAAATTCAAGTCAAACTGAGCAATTAAAATATTAGTAACAAAACGTAGCTTCTGTTATTATGATCAATTATATAGTATGCGGAGATATACTAGGGATTTTATAGAGACAGTGCCTGTCCTCAATTGCTTTGGCATCTCACAGACTGTATGAACCTTATGTTGCAGTTCTGTTCCCTTCCTCTCTCTGGGGAAAAAAGCTAAAACTAGTCAGAAGATGAGCTTGTGACTCATCTCTGCAAATATAATGAGGCATGACATGTATAATAAGATGCTCATCCAGATCTTTATGACCACTAATAATAGCCAAATCAGGTGAAGAAAAGGAGGAAGAGTTTCTTCAAGAGCTTTGGAAACTAGCCAACCGTTACAGAAACATAGCTTCTGGAGGTACAAGCAGCAGCAGGACTCAGTATTATTTAATGGTACAACCATAACAACAACAGTTATTTATGTTACGTGAGAATGAAAGATAAATGGGACTTCAACTCTTATCACTGGTGAGTCATAGCTATATCAATTTCCACTTAATAGCTCTGTGGCAGAAAAGATTTGGTCTCAACAGCACTTCTTTGCAGAGACAAAAAGGTGGTGGGGCATAGCAACCAGCATGGGCAAGCCCACAAAAGCTTGGCAAAGCTTTCAAGCTGTACTTGCACAATGTGATAATGCACGGCTGCACTCTCCAAAACTTCAGGAAGGCACACCTTTTAGCAAGCACCAGATGAACTGAAAAATACTTTTAATTTAAAGTGAATGGACAGCATAAAGAAAATAACAGCCACTTACTAGAACTTTATCATAGATTTTGTCTTTAACAGTGATTGCAATGTTGTCCAAGTCCTCCTCAGTAATATCCTCTACAGGACGGTAAGATGAGTACTTCGATGACCTCCTTCTTTTGCGCACTCCACAATCCCCCTGCTAAACAAACTCATCTGAACACCTTTGTCTGGTGGCACGAAGACTCTGTCACCACCCTTGGTGACAAATTCTTTCTTTTAGAATGGATATGCAGGCCAGAGGGGGCGAACTACAGGCCCAGGGACCAAGGGGAGAATGGGGAATAGAGCTGGGTTTCCATCAAAATCATTCCACCTCTTTCTCTCCCTCTCCTCCTTAACTCTTTCTCTACTCTGTTTATTATTTATTCTGGTTGCAGGTTCTTCCTTCCCATAATTATCTCCTTGCTACTTCTGTTCCCACAAGTCCCTATGATGTGTTACAGCTACCTCCTTTTTTTTGCATTCCCTGCACACCTCCACTACACCTTTTCACACGATATTTCTTCCCCCTCAAAATAAGGAACTACAACCACCTACTTGCCCCATGCTTTGCTCTTTCAATCTCCTAGCATGCTCTCATGTTGCTTTCTCCAATATCCTGCAAAAAAACTTACAGAAATTTTGAGCTAAGCCTGTCATATCCAGCCCTTTCTTATTATCCTTTTCCTCATTTGAAAAAGAGAGTCCTCTGTGCGCTCTTAAGTGCTGTTTTTCTCTTCCAAACATCTTTCTCTTTGACCCTGAGGCACAGATCATCCACACTTCTCAGGAGATTTCAAACTTCATGTACATGTCTCATCTGATCCTTAGCTTTCCCCCTACCCTATTCTTAACACCTTATTTGTCCTTCACCTTAGATCAGCTCTCTTCTCTCCATTTACCAGACCATGTTCTCATTCAGTGCTACTCTACTGTTTTAATAGTCAAGTTCCCTCTGTAATGCTTCAACTATTCCCATTAGCAGGACTGGGATCCAGCCTCAACCTTGTACAGATATAAACTTCAGAGTCTTCCTCATAAAGGCTATACAATGAATAAAAACCACGCAAATAAGTATCATGGGCCAAAAGAGGGAAAAACAGGAGATGCAAATGAATGTATCAAAAGGAGATTTAAAAAAATGGGGAAGAATAAAATCTGCAACTCTGAATGGCTGACGAGTATATCAGCAGTTGGCTGGTGCAGATTCCCTTCATTCATTCAAAGTTCAGCTACATAACTCCTCTCTATCCTCCCTCTGCTGTCTCCAGAGAGGAGTTCTGGCTAATTTTTCCTTGGCCTGAAGATAAGGAAGATCTGTCCTGCCACCACCACCAGCCCTACTGCCTTGCCGCTCTGAGGCCTTGCACAGTGTTGGCTCTAACAATTTTCAGATAATAAATAAATGCTAGAACATGAGTAAACTGCTTTGTTATATTTGGACAAGACACAGTTCACAAATAGAGCCTAGTCAATGGATGAAAGGGGAGGCAAGAAAGCCTGCAAGACAATTTCTTCTGTAGCTAATCCCAAACCAAAGGTTCTCATTAGTTTTGTGTAAAATGTGATGTCTGCTCTAAGTGTTGGACAAAAATTTAAATGAATGTTTCCTAATCCTTGATTGCTGGAGATATCAAAATTGGGCAAATACCACACTGAGTCTTTTCTTCAAGAGGTTTTGCTGTCTGTAGCTACGGAAATGTTCTGCAAATTTGGCAGCAGACACAGTAAATTTTTCCAAAGCAAATTTCTCTGGTGGACGAGCATTTCTGGTTGGGTTCATGCGACGCTCTATCTGGCCTTCAGAAAATGTCCTCCTTGGGATTTTCTTCTGTTTCTAGAGACAGAAAAAATTTCCAGTAACAAATGTTCGTGGTATTGAACACCAGCAATTATCTAAAAATGTCTGCTTGACACTTGTACAATTATGATTCAATTTGTTCTTCTTCCACTCCTCATTTGTTAAACCAAACCTCAGCAATTTCTAGCATACTTAAGAATTTTTTTCTACATACTATACCTTTTTGTTCCTTTAAGAAGACCACATTCACAGTCAAATTCTCTACCAGTTAACATCACTAAACAGTACAAAAATTTCATGGATGGCATTTTAAGACGGAAGCTAGCTCTCACTGTTCTTCAGCAGTTCAAGAACTTCAACAGCTCAGATGTGCCTACAGTTTGAACACATCTCCAAGGAGTAATTCAAGTTCTAGATTATTTTCTTTTATATTTTTAAATTGAAAGGGCCATGCAAGAGGATTAAGAAGTGTCCTCTCCTACATTCCTGGAAGGCACAAGGTATCCTCTTAATATCGTCACACCTGCCAATTACTGCATGATTGAATCCACACAGTAGGAGTCCTGCATGGCCACCTACCATAAAGGCATCTATAGAAGTGTCACTGTATTAAATCTGACAACATAAACAAGATGTAGAAAGTAACTCTGCTTGCTATCATACTCTCTAATTATTTCCTTACAAAGAGTGAAAGATATCAACTTTCACATTACAAGGAGACATGCTGGAAGTCAAAAACCAAGCAGAAGAGCTAATTAGTGTATTCCTGCTGCCCTCCCCCCTCTTCAAATAAAGATACTAAATAAAAATAATAGGCTTATGTATATATTAAAAGAATGTTTAAGATTCTATAATAAGCATTTAACTAGAGCTAGCAAGATTCCAGCCTTTTAAAGATTGTATAATTTGTTTCCACATGACAATTATCATAGAAACAGTTCTTCAGTTCATAACACTTGTGGATTAACATTACTCTGAGGAGATCCTAGAGGGGCTGGGAGTCCTCTGCTTCAAGCCAAGAAAAGCTGCTCAAAGTAACTAGATTATCATCCCAGTTTTTATGTTGGACTCATCTTCATCATCATAGCTCTAATGGGAAATCTAGATTTTATAAGAAAAGCCAAAGAGAGGGAAATTAACAGGATCTAAACACAAAGGAAAGCAACTACTCGTCTGTTAACTTCCTCATTCTCTCATACACAGACATCTGTCTGGCATCTCAAAAGTCATTCTGGGACAAAAATGATGAAGTAGCATCTGATCTTGGTCTATATATTTGTTTATAAAGTATCTTATAAAACTCCCTTATCATAAAACTTTTGGTACTTAAATATTGATGAATAGCAAGTCCATACAAATAAAGTAACCAAAACCAAAGAAAAACAGAACAAATTTGGTAAAGGTGTTTCATCAGGAAACATATTAATCATAAGTTTAGCAAAAATGTCTGTCATCTGTAGTCTGTCATGGAGACTTACCAAAGGAGTTGAGGTGGGTGTTTTCACTGGAAATAAGTCAGGTATGGAATTCAGTTCTGCTAATAGCTGGGCAAGCTGAAATGAACAGTAATATTGTATTGAAAACTCACTGCAAACTTGAAAACATTTGACACATGTCATCCACTCCCTTCACATGCACTCTGAATTATTTCTAAATACATTAACTCTCAGTGCATGAAACTTTTCTGTAGGCACTTCATTTAAATAAGGCTTATAAAGGGGACTTATTTACCCCAAATGAGCAAACTCTAGTTTTAACTCTGCAGCTCCCATTGACTCTTACTGGAGTCATGCTGTTAGAATTATATCCAGTGTTGTCAAAAACAGCAGTGAAGGGTGTGTTACATCATGCTTACGATATCTGTGACAGATAATGAGAAATTCGCAGTTCACAGTTCAGGAAGGGAAAAAGGTAGAGCAGGTGCCCATGGCAACAAGAGTGATGATCTAAGCTGTATCAAAAGACTGTAAGAGGTTTCCTGTGGGATATTTTACTAAATAACTGCTGATACACCTATGCTTCTTGCAAGTGAACAAACTGACAAAATGAGCGTCCCCTTAAGCAGTGAGGAAACAGCAGGGAAACTTTGCTTGTGATTCACAGTGGTCTCTAGTAATGATGACAAGGAGCTTCCTTTTTTCCCAGCATGAGAGCTGCTGCTGATTTCACAAACACTGCAAACCCCAATCAACAATGCTAAATACCAATTGCTTTTGAGTTCTCTCTCTGTGCATATATACACAGGGACACATGTGCACACTCATCTGCAAAGTCCTGGTGTAGGCAGCATCACAAGCAATTTGGCAGGAAGATTCTGTTGTACCACGTGGGAGACCCAAACGCATGTTTGCCTCTTAACAGCAACAGTGACTGACAGGTCCAAAACAATACGACTTGTTCTGGAAGACCAGGATGAGGATACCTTCAGAAATGCCAGCAATAGCAGAGGTGAACCTGGCTAGCAGTTGTCTCTTGAGACAGCCACAGCAATCATGAGATTAAAAGCTGGATACAGCATTTCTCGGTTAATACTTCAGTGTGGCATTTATTAAGATATATTTAATGCCATTACAGTACTGTAACTAGGATGCTAATGAATTTCATAATGGCTGAGCTAGAAGGAAGGCTGGAAGTAAGAAGGAACAGCAGCAAGAATAGCACAATAACACTGAGAAAAAAGACAGATTAGAAATAAATACAAAACTAAAACAAGTTTTTATTTGGGAGCTGCAAGCCAACACACCTAAAACTGAAGGAGCAACTCAGGACTCAAACTGAAGCTGCAGTTGCACAGCAGTGTATAACTGCAAGAGCGCTGGAGGAATTCTGGACAACAGATGGAAAAGGTGTGAGGGGATGATCAGAGTCTCTCTCCCCCAGGTACACACACACACTTTCACTAGCTATATAGTGAAGTATTACTGTAAACATCACATCTCACAACTGAAAAGTTATATGTATGATCCTTATTTTTTAGCAGTGTTTGCAATTAGTAACTACAGTAGATCTCAGCCACAAATGGAAATTAGAAACGCTATTGTGCAGATGACACCATGAACCATACGAAGGGACCAGCTGTTTCTTTTTCTGACATGTTCTGAATATAAGACTTGGTATCTGTAACTGTTCACAACCACATACAAAGTGTTTGATTCAAATTTTCTTTCAAAGTTGAGCTAGCTGGTTCTACTTGAGGCTATTTTAGAGGTAAACATCTGAGCGCTGATGGTCCTCTAGAGTGTTCCCAGGAGAAGAATTCAAACCCAAACCACCATGAGGTTTTCCTGAAAGTCCCAGCACAGCACCTGCAAGGACCCCAAAATTCAAGTATGCTGAAGCTAAGTACTCAGATGCAAATACCAGAAAACAAAATATTCCTCTTAAGTCTTACCATGGCTTTATTTTCTTTAATATTCATAGCTCTTTTAAGCAGAGCACTGGAATTTTCTTCCTGTGTTTCTTTAATGTCTTCTTCAGATTCTGAAGCAGAGCCCTCTAATTTGTGCCATCGCTTGGAACTTCTTTCTTTGGAAAGAGGTCTGAGGTCTTTATTGTCCTTAAAAGGTAACTTGGAAAAAGCTGGTTCAGGCACTTTTTTCTCAGAAGACTTTCTGGTGGGAAACTGAAATGCAACACGAAGACCAAAGCTTCTTCTCTTGGGGGAAACTTTCTTCTTCGCCTCTTCCTCCTCTTCTTCCTCGCTACCCAATAAAGATAAATTACCACGTTCTTCTTCACTCAAATCTGACTCTACTGCCTACATGCAGAAAGAATTCCACATTATATCATCAACTGCGACACAAGAAAAGGTCGGTTTTTAATCATTAATTCTAGGCAGCAGTCTTATCACCTGAAGGCATTGTTCTAAATTCATCCAAACCAACAAATTTAGAAAGGTCACAGCATGTGACTTTTCCTTTTGCAGAGACCAACACAATATCTACATATTACATATTGTTTGGAGTACAGACAGCACAGTTTTGTGTTGGCTGTGTTCAGAGGAGCAATCTTGCCTAGCACTGTCAGTCCTTAATGCTACAAGCATGGGGAAACGTCCTCATTTCTAATATGACATACTACATTAAATTAAGCTTTCCTTTTCATACAATACATATTTTTCTTCAGCATGAATAATGAACATGATAGTGTATCAGAAACATTCCTACTAGAATATGATGTCTACACAAAAGCGACAGGAAAAAAATAAAAAGAAGTCAACATATACATTCATAGGTAGGTGAGTACATGCATAGGTATACTGCAATAGTGCTGCCTTTACCAGAACTCGTTTCTTGTTCACATCCACCTCACTTGAAGCAAAGCCTTCGAATACTTCAGTTTCGGAGTCCGTGTCTTCAGTGAAAATCCTCTGCAGCTCTTCAGTAAGATATCTGGACTGAAATCGAACATCCTGTAAAAATACCAACCAGTAGCTATGAAAGACTGTCATATATAAAGTAGTCATACGCAGACAAAATAAAAAGATTCTAAGGTTTACACAAGTACCAGCTAGATGGCAGGTACTGTGAAAACATTTAACAGGCAAAATTTGACAAAAGAAAAAAAATAGAAGACATCCAGGGTTTCAGCATCAAGTTATTTTAAGTTAGTAGGATTTTTTCCACATTTTGAGCACAAGACATTAACTGAGCTTCTTCTCATGAGAAAACCTTTCTTCTTCACCTCTTCTTTCCCACTACCCAATAAGATAAATGATCAGGGCTTTTTCGTTTGTAAATTATCAGGTCTTCTGGTTTGTTTCTTCTGGATATAAAAGAAAAAAAAAACAGGCCTGAGATGGCTTTGTATTAAAAAAATAAATAAAAAAATCAACACACAATCACAGTAAGAAAGAGCCCTCCTTTTTTAAATTAACAGTAGAAACAAAATTCTTCTCTGGGTTTGCTGCAGAAGTACTAAAAGCTCTTGGAGATGGAGTCTGTTCCCTCTCACACTATTCTAAAGTAACAGACACCAACACAAAACCAAAGAGCTTCGAACAGGCTAATTAAAAACCCTCCACCTTCTAAATGCTCAAATTTCTCTGTTTAAATGCTGTGGTTTATCTTTTTATCATTCGAAGATGTTCTAGGCTAGACAGATCCCAAATTTCTGTCATACAGACTAGTAAGAAAAAAGTCATTTCGTGGAAAATCAAAATCTCATTCAAACACTTTTCAGGGCATGCACATTACATACCAATAAGGCATAATTATAGTGTTTTCTTTAGACACCTTTAAAAACAATGCATTTACTAAATCAGAAATTCATTTCCATACTTCTAATTTGAATCAGTATTAGAGCATCTGTCAATTTGTCCCTATTAGTCTTCTGAAAGACTTGTTCATGGTAGGAACATATGCATGTTCGTACCACACCTGCCTTTTGAAAGTCAGCAACGTTTACTTAAGATAAGTTTGTTTCCCCAATTTTCCTCTGCTATTTCTTCCTCCCACGCCAGATACAGAAATGACCTTTCATACAACGCACTTGCTGAATATCTTTATTCCTCCTTTCAATTCCCTTCCTTCTCTGACTTTAATTACAGACTTCTTTACGTTAAGATAATATCTGGTGCAAAACAGATACAATAGATGAGTGGAAAAATTTACAGGGGAATGGGAGGGGGAGCTACTGCATATGCTGTTTCTTTGCACTTAAAACATCTACAAATTATTATGTGTAATTGGAATGAGTTTTCTCTAAGCAAAATTACTTTATTCTTTTGTTGATAGCTGCAGTGCAGCTGCTTGAGAAAGGAACAAACACAATAGGGAAGTTACTTTAAAGTTAAATTGCATTTCTTGGAGGGAAACTGAAGTTTGTATGCATTCTATGTTTTCATGAAATTTCACACTGATGGTTGCGGGGAGGGGGGAATCCTTAAGCTGTTTCTTAGCTAAAGTGACTGAAAGTAACAAACCTAGAGCTATGCTATGTTACACCTATAAGAAACGGTCTGCACATGGTAAAATAATCACCAGGGCCACCTACAGGAGAAACAACTGAAACTCAAACACAAGCGTGGAGATTACAGGGACAGGACTGCAGAAGGCCCTGAGGAAAAACAGACTTGCAGAAGGTGACACTTGTAAAAGCACTCGTGCATCCACATCCAGGGAACACCTGAGGCACCCGATTTGTCCCCAGGCAACATGCCATTCATCACCCAGCAAAGCAGGTGCCTGGCTTTCTAATCATTGCATTTTTTTTCTTAACGTCCCATCATTTTGCTCTTTCACACCAAAATTATTTTGTTTCCTGCAGAGCAAGCACCTATGGTCTTTCACAGCAACGGCGTTACTTGGCATCATACAGGATGGAACCCACGGAAAAAGTGGCCTTTTCCTGTACCACTTAGTGGCAAAGGAGTTAAGGTCAATACTGCTTGGAAAGTTAAAATAATGCAGAGCCTAAGAGAAACACAGAAATGATGAGGAAGGCTATCTGCGCTACCTGTAAATCCTGAACAACTCTCATTTGTGGGCAGGAAATACTGTGTGGATTCCCCGTACCACATACTAAATTAACAGTACCTAGCTCTTACACAGCATTTGCCACCAGAGGATTTTAAAACGCTCTGCAGCAGAGACCATTATCATTCCTCACTTTACAAACTGGGAAACCAAAGCACAGAGAAGTAATGTAACTTGCCTGCAGTCACCAAGCAGGCTAGCAGAAGCAGAGCCTCCAGCTCCTGCACGAAGCTTGGCCCACCACCATCTCTGCATTGATCATTCTTCACACTCTGTACAAATCCAGAAATACAGCAGGCTGCCTCCTGGTTTTCTGAAGTTATCAGTATCACTGTGGTGCACCAAGATTACAAAAATGACTTAGAGCCCAGTATATTTCACTTTTTCTTAGCAGCTATCTTTCTCCGTATCGTAGACTGCAGCTCTACTCAAAAAAGGCTTCCACGTTTTGTACAAGCCTTTCATGGTGTCATTTGCATACCGAGTCCCAATAAGAGCACATGCTCATACATGTCTCATACTGTTCATTCCCTTTACTAACACTAATCATCTTCCTCGCCTTCAGCAACTCTTTACCAGGTACTGACCTGGTGGGCTAAAAAAACAGAGTCATTTTCAATTTTGTTATTAATGGAATGGAGAAACCTTGGCTAGGACATAAGTGACACAGATACCATTTAGCACCTTAGCCCATCTCTCTCTATAGTTTATAAACTTCAAAAGGATGGAAATCTGAATTTTACAACAGCCAAGACAGAACACCATTTCTCTTTTCTTTCCATAACCAACTCAAAGAAAAAAAACAATCATAAAAATACTAAATCGTTATGATGATCAGCTATTTCACCACTAAAATACCAGAGAACTAGCAAATCTTAAAATCAGAGTAAGAATTAATGGTTTCTGTGGGTCACCACCATTAAAACAGCAATTTTAGTGCAGAAACAGCAATAGGAGGATATGAATTTCTGAAAGAAACACTGTCCATCTGCAGGGATACTCACAAAACCCACCTATTGTCATGCATTTCTGCTTAGTCTTATGTATCCAGTGCAGACTACCGCTGGATGGTCATCTTCTCTCTCTTAAATGCTATATTAAAGATTTACAGATACCTATTTCACTTAAGCTCACCTTCTAATGAAACTCTCATATTATGACTCTTAAAAAGTAACCAAACCCTAAAAAGGATAGCAAGTTAATTTATATTTAATAAAAGGATTGCAGATTCTGGGTTTTGCTGTGAGTTATGGCTTGTGCAGCCTTGACACAGGCTCAGAGAAATACTAGTGTACCAAATGAGCATAACTGAGCCATGGAAATCTGTTCCTACCTTTTTGCCTGATTCCAGGGAATCAAAACTATCACAGCTGTCCTCTGACAACAATGTCTGTATGGGAGCATCATCCTGGAACCCCAGAAAATCTTCATCATCACTGGGGGTATTAAAAATGTCAGCCACTTCTTTGGGTATCTGCTTCCGATTCAAAATGAGACAGAAGATAAAGTCAGACATGCCAATTTATTAGGAAAACTCAAATGGGCAACGGTACAACTTCATTTATTTTTACACTCTTATTCACGTGGAGATAAGTATTATGAAATATTCTGTGTAGCAAGACTGTATCTCATTTAGCTAAACTCCAGGAAATTCTGTACAGACTGTTTTAATCCCTAATTACAGACTCACAGATTTGGGACTAGAGAGGGGATGTAAGATGCAGATTACTCCACACAACAGTGCATCTCTCAGATGTAAGAATATGTGCATGCCTAATCTTCACAAGAGCGTGATCAGGGTCCTCTTCATCAGTAGTGACACCCATTACTACTCCTCATCTTATGGAGCAACAATGGCTCAGCAGTGAGGCAACACACCTCCAAATATAATGAAAGGCTGAACAAGTAAAATTAAATTTCACCATGTTATTTGTAACAGTATTTTACGTATTTTAACAGACACTTAGCTAATTCCAAAAATAAAATTCTGGGAATTAATATTTAAATTGTGATTTGGAATTATTAATTAAAAAAATAAAAACTCATTTTCTTTTGTCAGTAATTATGCAGCGCTTATTTTGAGACACTTGGTAAGAAAGTGAAAACCCACTTTATGAAGAGCACTTCTTGTTTGCCAGAAGCCCAAGATTTAGCCAGTCAGGAAGCACTGCCACAGGCAGATGGTGGCACTTTGAAGCGACCAAGTTCATGACTTAAGAGTTCAAGAGGTTCAGTTTCAATACTAAAGGACACTTGTATCACCAGAGCTAACTATTTCCCATTGTCAAGTACTTTATCAGGCATTTCAGATAAGCCTCACTATGAAATAGGGTAGTCAGAAAGCCTTCAGACAGCTCTGACCCAGGCTATTTTAAGATTGTGAGTGTGAAAGGACAGGATGAACAGATCCAACCTTAGAAAAATGGGGCAGAAGGTATTTTGCACTGCCTAACTAATGTCCATTTCCTATCCTGAGCTTCAGAATACATTTTTATGCATATTAGTATCATTTGCAAAACCATTTTGCCATTCACAGAAATGCTCAGGGAGACAACTGTCTGAACTGCTCACCAGGGACCAAACGTTTATATTCTACATCCACGGGGCATATATTTCATGCATACTGCTCGTATTTAAAAAGAGCCTCCCTCGCTGCATGTTGTGCACTAAGGCTGCAAGTAGAATTTCCATTACTCTGATTAAGCCTCAGAAATATGCAAGTGAGATCAACAGCTGACTGGTGAGGAAGATATGTTTCTTGACCAAAGGAGAGGGCCCCCAGCATTGCAAGTTCAAGAGAACATCCCCAAGATGAACTCAGAAATAGAGGGCAGCCTGGACTTGCCTGCTGTCACAGACAACCAAGGTGCTCATACAGGGCCTCATGTAATAATTTTTTTTGTATTTTTTATTTGTGCCAAGACAAACATCCCATAGGCAGATCATTCTCCAAAAATAACATTCCTGCTAAAACTCCATTTCTGTCAGAACAAGAAGCAGCATCCTGACCAAAGCCTCACTCACTGAAATAAGTAACAGACATATATGGGCTTAATTTCTTGCTTAAATTCTTTCTCTGCTTTTACAAAATTGATGTAAACAGATTCAAAATTGATTTACAATGGCTTGAGCAAGAGCAGAATTCATCTGTAAACAAATGACCCTTGCAGGCATATCACAGCACCATCCAGAGCGCTGATGCAGAAGTCATGCTGTCTGTATCAGAACCCTTTTGGATATTCCCTCGCCCCACCTCTTCAAAGGAACAGCCAGAGTCCCGCTCCATCGCTGTGAAGGAATACACTCAATGCAGAGCAGTGTTAAAAATGAAGCATTATACATTTTAATGGCGTAACAGAAAAACATACAAGGAGCTGCGAGCCTTGTTGCTATGAACAAATTGCTTCCAGGAGCCACTGCATTAGTTCTTGTGCTATTGTACAGCTGAGTTAGCCACTGCTGTGATTACTGTATGCCTAACTAATTTCTTCTTCTTTGTCTATTACTTCTGCATCTGCACCAGAGGAGCCATTATGGGGGTGTAATTACTGATTTTGAACAAAGAAAAAAAATACTTTCTCAGTAGAGGACCTTTTTTGATCTTTACCAAATACTGAGGTACTGATTTAAGTAACTCACTGCAGAACTTCAAAGATTTTTAGTTTGTGACCTGCTCCCTGCAGTCTGATTATCAAGAGTCTCATTCAGTTGTTCAGGAGTCCCTGTTCCACCTACATGTCTTAATTTAATAACAGAAAACACCTGAAACACATAGAGTACACATACTCCAGGAGTTTAAAAAGGGCACCCTGATAACGCACATTAACAGTTGTGTTCTTAGCACAACAGGCTGTCCTTTTCTTCTCTGTCGCCTTTAAAATATTCCGTCCAGTTTATCAGTGATTTACTGGCTACTGTGAAGACCAGATATAATGCATTATTGTGTCTTGCAGCCTATAGTCTAGTAAAAAAAAAAAAGTAACAGCAACACCTTTTTCTTTTTTAAAACACAGAAAAAATGATGGCTCAGAGTACAGACAGAAGGGTGATAATGAATTACAGAGCTTGACCAAAGTCTCGGTTATCTCCTTCAAATGTTGCCAGATTTAAAGCAGAAATCTTAAATGTGTCAACTGCTATTTTACAAAAGACTAATTAAGACTCGTGCTTCTAAAGCACCTGGTCCCTATGTAAAGTAAGAAACGTGATCAACACAAGTCTAGTTTCAAGCAGCTCTTAGAAGCAAACAGGATGTGAATATAAGAATAATACTGTCTCTATACATGTGTGCAGGTTTTAGGCTTCAAGTAAAATTCCTAATTTGCTGTAAAAGTGCCTCTACTCATCTAAAGAAGCCTTTGCTAACTCTGCAAAACAGTCTTGAGTGAAGCTGGCCAAGGAATGCACATCCAGCTCATCTGCACCAGACCCGAGGTGCACACGCAGCATAATCTACACACACCTCTGCATCGTCCTCACCATCTACCCTACTGCCAATGTTTCTGTATAAGAAATCGTGTGTCAAGTGTATTACCAGTGTGAGGCCCTGGCCATCAGCAGGCAGACTGATATCAAAGATGAGCTAGCTCCAAAAACCTTTACTGGGATGCATTCTCGTATTTTGTGTGTAGTCCTGGAAGTCCATGGACCTTTTTAGCTTTAAGTTTTAATTAAAATACATTCAGAAACTGATTAATAATCAGCATCACAGCCTATCAGTTTAGCTCTGACAACAAAGTAGACACACACCAGGAAAGAAAATACGTATTTGCCTAGACACACGTTAAAATAGTAATCTATTCTAAGCACTTCAAAGAAGCAGGTGCTTCAAGAGAGGGTCTTTTTGTTACTATAACCCCTCAAAAAAAAAAAAAAAAAAAGATAGGAGGCCAGAGAGGTGCTGAACATTTCAAGTTTGATCAGAGAAAATATTTCAAAATGAAAAAACACAGGTTCAGACAAAATGGAAGTCTGCACGAACACTGCAGAGAATTGAGAAATATCGCTTTCAAAGATGTTAGTTCAAAAAAGTAAGTACTGAAAATCTAGTAAAAGCTGGGAACAATTCATAGGTGCTGAAAAAGTCCAAATATCATTTCTTGTAAGAAATTTTATATCTATTGACTTATTTTTGCACATAAACTAGTTACTTGTTTAAAACACCCGCAAGTTACTTTTCAAAGGTAGAAGAAAATATTCTTTGCTATAAACAGCATACAATCTAATGCTTCCCAGAACAGCAATGCTTAAGTATGTTTTTTCAGCAAAAGATCAAAGTTCAGTATATCTTCAATTCTGCTTCCCCTTCTCTAAATTTGAAATAATAAAAAAATGCCAGCACACCCCAAAGTACACCCAAAATAGACAGACTGAAGAGAATTATTGTTCTAGCGGAATTGAGAGAATTTAGCTCATTTGTGCCCATGCAAATTGACAGACCTGTCACCAAAAGCAAAGAATGATGAAGACAGAAAAGGAGGCTGGGAGAGACATGAGAAACTGTTCAGTGACGCTCCAGAATTCAACACAAGCGACAGACAGTAACACACCTGACGTCTCCGCAGTCAAAACGTGATTTTTTTTTTTAACTGCCATCCCCACAAATTTCACCTATCTTGTTAAGCAAGAAGAAAAAGAAAAGCCTTAGGTGAGATTTTTTTACTTTTCACGTCAACAGCAAGAATGCTAGTATCTCAATTGAGAAAGCAACCTTATTGATACAAAATAGATGTAACTTCGAAAATAGACACAACTTTCCCTTCTGCATGGTGGTGCTCTGCCAGGCTGAAAAAAGAGAATGCTTGCATGCAGACCCTCTGTTTTGGTGGAAATCATGAAAATTATTTGTACTCCACTATCAACCATATCCACAAATATCTCTTAACCATTTTAAATATTGCCTTCATTGCCAGTTATTCCACACTAGCATGTTTTTCTATAACAACACACTATCAGGAGAATGTAAAGTATGAGAAAGCAGGAGGAAAGGTAATTCTCTATTTTTGATACTAACAAAAAAAAAAAAATCAACTGAAATGTTCTCCCCTCATTCAAGTTTACACAATGTATAGATGCTCATATTTCAAGCAGAGAACGAGTAACTTCAGTAGTGTTCAAACCTTCTATTTATTCATTTCAGTCAAACTGAATACTAGTTTAATCTCAAATTAATATTTATATGAACAAAATGTGTTTAAAATCACATCTTCAACCAGTGCTGTGGAGACCTGTTGACATGTTCAGGGCTTGGCACGCAGGCAAGCCCACAGGGATGCTACCCAAGGCTTACAGGCACCGTATTCAGTGCACATCCCCCAAATAACAACTGAAGAGAGAAGCAGTCCCAGGTTGACAATTATCACCGGTGTGACGAGAACAGAGGGCCCAACCAGAACGCTGGTATGTGCCAAACCAAAAAAAACAAAACTACTTGCAAGTCAAGACTCTAGTCGCTCCCCTGGAACCACAGTGGTGAAGAGCACTGTATGAGAACTCCATTTTAAACATCATATGAACATCTGCAAAAGAAATGAAAGGCAGACAGGAGCAAAGCCATGCATTATGGTGGGGAGGAATCACACAACTACACACATGGTTATATTGACTGTGAACACAAGGTACCCCACCCCCCCTTCCAAAAAAAAAAGAAAAGGAAGGACAGGAAAACAGGGAGGATACCAGGATTTTTCAGCAATTTCTCAAAAGCATCAGAACACAAAACCCTGAAACCTTCTGGATGATGAAGTTTTCCTGGCACCAGTGGTAACAAGGTGGAAAGCAAGAAAGCGTTACCAGAAAAAAGAAGATAAAAAAAAGAAGTCGTCATCACACAATTTTAGGAGTTTTGAGTAACACTTTGATTCCATCAGAGGTGAAGATGGCTTATCCCTGTGCCTTTCTATCTGTCACAGCAAGGACTCCTGGGACTTTCAGGGTGGTTCACCTCCCCATGAAAAGTTATGGTCATTTTCGCCCTAGTCAACCTACTGCTAAACATAAGTATTCCATGAAATTTTAGTAAATTTGGCTATGTTCAGAATAGTAAAGCATGGTTTCTACACTGATTTACTTAAACTAGTAATTAAATAAGCTCAAAATCGTCAAGCTATTTACCATGAGCACATGGCAAATTATTAAAAATATTACCTTTAATAGGCAGCTACTTGAAATCTAACCCATACTTTTCAAAAACATTGGTAATAATGTAAATACGATCCTTCCAGCATAGGAACACAGCCCAAAAGCTGCCTACTGCTATAGTTATTCTTTTGCAATATCTGATCTCTCACTGATCCAAACAGTAGTAACTACTATTTCTGAATTAATTTTGCATAATTCAAGAGCATCCCTTTTATCTGTGGTTTCTAATTACTCTCTGAGTCCGAGAGATCCAGGCAAAACAGCTTTGTACAATGCCACTGGCTCAAGGAGTTGGGCACTATTTTAACGGTACAAATAGAAATAGGCACCATGATTCAAGAGACTGCCACGCTGCTTCATGGAAATTCAGGCACGGGACAGGTCCTCCCTTCATGTCTGGACTGCCAGTGTCTGGGCTTTTGGGGATCCAAAGAAAGCTTCATTAATCAGCACCCCTTTAACAAACTCCAAATACTGAAACTGCTGTACAAACATCTTTTATATTAGACCCTGGGATGAGAAACAGACCCAACTGCTGGTCTTGCAATTCAGAGTAGTTTTGCATGACTGACCTGCTTGGCAGTTACTTACAATGGGGACATGCAGTGACTTACAAACTAGCTTCCTAGCCAGCAGGTGACACATCACTTCAGAGAGCCAAGGAAACCTGAGTCCTTCTGGGTCAGCCAGAACCAAGCCCGCTGCTGGCCAGTGCAGCGCAGAAAGGAGCAAGAGCCAGAGGAAGGCCACAGGCCCCATTCAGGCAGAAACAAGCTCCCACAAGAAACATGGGAACACGGAGAAAAGACCGTGTCTTTCTCCCCTTCGCTGAGCCTTAAAAGAAACATAACCTACTAGCTTTCAGCTCTTCTGCAGAAAGGTGCCTAGCAGACAGTAAGAGCCTCTCTTTATAGCATCAAATATGACAAGTAAGCACTATTCACATTTATTGTTCCCTGTCAACCAAAGGTTCTCAACATGTTTTCCAAACAGCCGGCATTTTACAGCACCGTTATCCCCGCTTTGCAGGTGGAGAACCTCAGGAACCAGCTCCACAGAGGTGGCAAGTTTACGAAGCGCTGCACAGGACACAYGTACCATCAAGTGCTTCAGTCTTTCTACAGCATCCCCCAATTCTTCTTCCAAAGAAACCCACATAAAACTCAAACCTTCTGCCAGCGAAAGTGATTAACATGCTGGTTTTACCCCCCTCCCACGGCATGTATCCAGACTGCAAATACACAGGGAGCCTCGTGTGTGGGGGCATGTGACGCACTGAGACAAGACTACACTCAGGTGCACAGATCAAAGCATGCTTGTGTTGGGAGATCCTAAACCTCCAGTGCTACAAATACTCATATGTGTTCAGGGGATTCCCGCATGTGCTTGCATATTTGCAATAAGGGCATAAATTCACTTTTAAACAAAAAACAGAAAAGACGGAATTATGAAAACATGCACTATTTTAAAAAGTCACAATTCCCACACTGCCGGAGGAGACCTTTCGCCGAAGAGCTCCTCTCCAGAAGCCGAGCTGCAACACCCCAGCAGTTATCCGAAACGTTACAAACGCGGGTACCGCGGACGTTTCCCTAAAACGACGGAGCACTCCCTTGCTGCGGGGGGCGGCCAGGCGCCGGCGCCGCCCGCTCTCGCCCCGGCGCCCGCGGAGCTGCCGCGGCCGCGCGGCTTAACGAGCCGCCCCGGAGCGCCCGCGGCGGGCGGCGGGCGGCATCGCCCGCGGTGTCGGCACGGC